>NC_048601.1:5037255-5142255 GCF_003668045.3 Cricetulus griseus
TTGTGCCCAGCAGTATCAACAGAGAGATGAGAAAGAAAACGGGGAGGGGGGAGTAATGCAAACAGGAGAAAAACTGGAATATGAATTCTGGATGTTGGTGGCACACACCCTTAATCCCAGCACTCAGGAGGCAGAGGCAGGTGAATCTCTGAGTTAGAGACCATCCTAGTCTACAAAGGTACACAGAAAAACCCTGTCTCTTAAAAAACAAAACAAAACAACAACAACAAAATACAGGAATATGATTGTCAAGGTTTTATGAGATATCATTTCACAGGTAGGTTTGCACACTTTAAATAACATTAAATATGAACAATGGACATAACAGTTTGGTAAATATAAACAGTTTGGTATCAGTCTTTTCTGATGTGTTTTCTTTAGGACACAACAGACATTGTAATATGTAATTTTTGTGAATGAGGTAGAGGGATGGGGATTCTCAGATTATTGATGTTTGATTTTACTAGTGACTCACATCTTACCGCTAGGATGACGTTATCATGCTTATACCTATCTTTTATTCACCATGGCATCTCAAGTTACTATGATCTTTATGAGATCCCAAAGAATCTGAGAGAGATGTCATCCTCCCAGAGTTGGTTATTTTATCCCATCTTACTTCCAGTTCTGAGAGCTTTTACTGGGGGCTCATACCAGCTAGGCAAGTGCTCTGCCACTGACCTCTACCTCTATTCCTCCTTGGCCATTCTAGATCCATGTGACTGTTTCTTCTATGATGGCCAGCCATGCTCACAGCCATTTCTGGCTCACCTGATACCAGGTCTTTATCAGAGATGATTTGAACTGCCCTCTGCCCCGGTCTGTATGGAAAGTGCTGGGCTGTGAAGGAGCCAGCCTGCTGTGTTCCTCATGTCTGTTCTGGTAGTGATTTTTTTCTAGTCTGCTTCACAGGCTGAGTGTTCTAGTCACTTCCCTTCCCCCATGACCCCTTAAGAATTAATGTCTACACTATTGATCTGGTTACCCACCAAGTCGGTCCAAATTGGTTGTTGTAGTGGCTAGAAATACAAAATCAGTAATTCGAAAACCTAGAGGGTCCTAGCCAAAATCTCAGCAGGAAATCCCCACATGAAAAGATGATAAGGCTGCATCCGTGGTGTGTGTGACCTGCAATCACAGGCATCATTTATTTGGCTGTTCCCTTAAATGTACCGTGGGGACAAGCTCCTTTATCACTTCTACAACAGATTCTTAATGGCCATGGCTTTTGCTTCATCCATAGCAGAGTATGCACTTGCACGAAGCCCCATATTTGCAGGCAGTGTAGTCAAAACAACTGATTTGACTACTGACTTCGTTGATTTGCCCACCCACTCCAAACTCTCTAGAGGAAATGGGCCTGAAAGGTCGAATAGAGTGTGTCTAGCCAGTTCTCTGCGATAAAAAAGTTACATGAGAAGTTGCCTGTGGATTGTTCAGCTTTCTGGAAGGGGGCTTTCATCATTTGATGTCCATCTGTCTGTCTGTTGATCTTCAGCATTGACTGCGCACACCTGGAGTAGCACAGAGTCCATCCCACCCTTGGCCGTTCCACACTCAGGTAGGCCTGGGTTAAGATCGCAGAGAGGTTGCTGTGTCAGCCAATCTGTGGGAAGGTTCTAGGCTGATAGAGGGCTTCCAGATCTCAAATTACTTACGCTGTGGAATTTTAGTCATCACTTTAAGTTCTGTTTTCTAATACAAAGAATCAACTTAAGTGTATGCATACATACATGTGCCTGTGTGTGCATATGCATGCTGGTCATTGGTATTTACAGCAGGACACTGGAGGCAGTTGTTACTGATGGACATTTTCTTTATGCATAACCTCACCGTCTGGTTTTGTGTGGAATACAGTTTTCAACCTGCTAAGCACCCCACAGGGCAGGTAGCATTAGTATGTCTGCGTTTTACTTTCAACTGAAAGAATAGAGACAGAGGCAAACTGAGTAATTTGTCATGGCTTAACTGCCAGTAAAAGGCAAAGCCACATTCAAACCAGGCAGAGTAGCCTGAAGACCGATTCCCTCCTGGGTTGACTTGCAAGCAGCTGAGCATTTCACACCAGAGAGGAAGGCAACAGGCCACAGAATTTGAGTTCTTTTCATCACAGCAATACAGGATGTCACTGTATCACCCAGGCTGCATTGGACCTGTGGCAAATGCCTATTGAGACATCCAGTCAACACCAGTGGAACAATCTATGGCCAAAAAGGAGAAAGCTGTTAACGGTGAGTCCAAGGACAGGACCTCAGACCTTGTTTTCACTATGGCCATAGGAGATGACTCAGTTCATGAACCACACATTTCTAGTGCCATGAGCTCTCTCTGTTCTTGTCATCAGGAAGGTGGGGGATGACTTCCTTGGGTATGTATTTAATATCTGACTCCTGGCTCTGTTCTCCTGAAGAGGTATATATCATTTTGGTTTGGGGAACAGTCAAGCAGTAGTTAAGGGTTTCAGGCTAACTCAGAAGCCATGGCCATGCTGTGTTTATCACCAAGACATGACCCTTCTTCCCAGAGCTCCCTCCACCCAAATTTTAGAAATAAAAACAACTTTTTGGTGCTGTTAACCACTTGGTGGTCAGAGCTATAGCAGCCACTCACTTCCAAACTGAGTATGTAAAATAGAGCACTGAAAGCAAGCCCCCAGGAGGCCTGGGATGAGAGCATTTGTGTAAACTAATAATAGAGTTCACCTCTGTGGTTTTAGCTGTCTGTTTGCCTTGCTAGGAAGACCCTGCTTACTTCACTCTGCTCCGTTACTCGTTCTACGATCTCTCTCACTTTGTGAGTTCTGGTGATCTAAGCATACTTTCCGTCATTCACGAGCAGGGCTTCTGAGCAAACAATAAGACACAAGGTTGTCCAGTCAACAGGGAGGTCCACAGCAAAGAAACTCAGCCCCATACTGGGCCCAGCAGCACCTTGGAGGACACAACTCCATTGCATTCTGAAATTTGGTCTTACAGATATTTTCCTATGCCTGGAACATGTGTTCTGGTGCTATTTATGTAAGGAGATAGTGACATCCTGTGTGAAGCAAGCCTAATTGCCTCTGTAATTAACCTATTTGAAGAGGAAGTTACACAGAAATCAAGCATCACTGAGCGCTGAGAGAGGCGTCTACCCGAAAGCAAACCTCTAACTTTACCAAAGGGCACAGATGAGACAAAAGAGAATCCCAGCTTCTCCCTTTTGAGTTTCACACTTCCATCCTCTCTCCCTTCCTCCCCTCCCTTTCTCCCCCTCTTTTCTTGTTTTGATACAATCCCACTAACCCATTTCAGTTTTATCTCACTGCCTTCGTCTTCTATATCATGCAATAAAAATCTATTGCTATGAGTGGAAATTCTAGATGTGAGCCTAAAATTGAGGGAAGATGTAAATATGATCAGAGACAAAGCATTTGTTTCTGGTTGGTTTTAATGCCTTCCTGGCTCCGGGGCAGGGTATGCATAATGTTGTTTTGACCTTCTGGTCTGAAGACAAGATGTCTTTACTCTTTTCCATCCCTTGATAAAGTGTATGTTGAATAAATTTAGATCAGAGTGAGGGTGTGAAAATGCAGTTGCCTCTGACTCCTTTAAGCCAGGAGAGCAGCCTGGGAAACACTGGGTTGTAGAGGAAAGAGAGTATGGAAATGGAGTCGTTCATCTTGCACCCTCTGAGGGTGGCTCAGCTGAGGCCGGAAGTGCTTCCACCTCTCCTGTGTCGAGTCATGTGGTATGAGAGAACAGAGAATACGACCCTAGCAAGGCTATCGCAAGACAAATGGTAAAAATCCCTCTGCTGTGTATCTCCCTACAGCAGGACCAGATCTCAGGGGTATCCTCCAGCTCAGATCTCCACGACGCTCTCTTCCTGTAATCAGAATGGTATTTAGAGACAGGCAGCTCATTCAGTACCCCTTTGTGGGATAAAAATGTGTGATCATGATCATGGAGATCTTTGCACATCATCGTTTACTGTACTAGTCATAACAGCTGAGTTGTGGAAGTAACCCATGTGTCCAACAGCAGAGGAATGGATAAAAATGCAGTGTGTACTCACAAGGGTTTTTATTTTTAATCATGAAAAATGGAGTTGGGTCATTTGCATGAAAGTGGGTGTCACTGGACATCACATAGCCAATTAAGGCCATCTAGAAAGACAATATTACATATTTTCTCTTATTTGTGGGTCTTAGATGTTAGAGTTGCATAATAATTGCATGTACTGATGGCATAGAGGTAAGAGTAAAACTCCTGGGGGACAAAGGGGTGTGGTGGGCAGTGAGAAGGGACATGCTCACAGTACATTACATACTTTCCTGGAAATGGCTTTCTGCAATCTCGACTAATACAGTTTTATTATCATTAATATAATTGCAAGTCAAGTCACTGACTTTTCATTTTGCATGTTGCATTGACACAGAAGAGCTCAGTTTAAAGCTCACTACCAAGGAGAAACCCTCTTGGGGGATGTGAGAGGTCTGACCCCAAGTAAGCATTCTTTGGTAATTTAGAATGGAGCCCTTTTCAGGTTTTAGCCCTTGGTGAGTGTGTGCCTCCACTCCCAGAATAACTGTGCCATGCCTCAGTTTCTACCTCTGTAAAAGAGACACAAAAATCCCACCTACCACCACAGACAGTGTGAAGCTTTGCTAGTGTTTATTACTGTGAATAGTGTCTGTAAATACATGCCAAACAAAAACAATAATTGTAGCTAACATCTGATGAAAATAAATTGGTTATGGGTTTATTGTAAAGGCTGTCTAACTTCCAGTGTGCAAGCTAGCCCTCAAATGGGATTATTGAATACTTATTCTCACATTTATCCATTACTCACTTAATAAATTGTGACAGGGTCTTACTTGCTTGTCCAGACTGGCTTAGAACTTACTGTGTAGCTCAGATTGGTCTCTAGCTATTGGGGATCCTCCACCACACATTCAACATTTTGTGGTGTTGGCTTTTGATAACCAAGAAAGTCTTATTTAGTGATCCATTTGGTAAAGAGGGGAAAGAAACAGGAGAGTCTTTTGCTGTGCACTATGCATACTTGCAGATAATCCAATAAAGACTGTTGAATGTCTCAGGTATAAAACTACAGGCCCCTCTAAGCAGGTTGCCTCTTACTTTTTACTTTTACTTTGTGTGATGGAGATGTCATCCTTTTTACATGAATCTCTCACCTGTTTTGTTAGTGTCATCAAGAGTATAGGTGATTGGTTACATGAGTAAAGAAGTCTGAAGGGCTCCTTTGGAGAGTGAGGCAGTCGTTACTTATCACAAGGCAATTGACTCATCCGTTCAACGTGGATTTACTAGGCTCGCACTCTGTCACACACATGGGGACAGTCTCGAAAGCATGCTCATGACTGTTGTGGTTTCATATCTGTTGCTGATAAAATGCCCCAACAGAAACATTTTCAGCGTGAAAGGGTTTATGTCAGTTTCTAGTCCCAGGTTGTGTAGTCCATCCCTGTGGAAAAGTCATTAGAGCAGAAGCTCAAACCACCTAAGCCCATGGCATCCCCAGTGCTCACTTGCTTGGGCTCAGCTCTGTTTTCCACTCTTGGGCCAACTTATGGGATGGTGCCACCCACAATGGGCTATGTCTTTCCATATCAGTAACCTTTGTGAACGTACCCCCCCCCCGCCCACTCCCACCATGGACCTACCCAGAGGGCAACCCAATGCAGACAGTCCCTCTTGAGAGCCTCTTCTCTGGTGCCTCTAGGTTGTGTCAAGTTAAAAAAGCTAAGCACACATTCCCAATTCAGCATGGGGTGTGGTGAGAATGTTCTTGCATCCTTGGTACTTTTTTTTCTATTTTTAAATACTAGTTACTTAACATTATCTGTTGTCAAAATGCCTGACATGGACAACTTAAGGAAGGAAGGGTTTGTTTAGGCTCACAGTTTCAGAGGGTTTCAGTCCATTACAATGGGAAAGGCATGATGGAGTAATTCAATCCTTGGCAGCTACAGTATGACCACACCACAGTGGACTGGGAGCAAGGAGGAAGGTATGAGCCAGGAGCAGAGAGTCGTCAGAGCCCTTCGCCTAGTAGTCTGCATCTGTAATCCTGGCTCCATCTCCTGAAACTCCCAGTTTCCCAAAGTGGCGCTACTGGCTGGGGAATAATAAACCTCAATGACTGAGTTTGAGGGACAACATCCTAGAGTCAAACTATAAGACCCTCCATCAGGAAAAGGCTGGTTTGCACGCAAAGTTGGTTAGGGCCGTGAAGTCTCTTCTCAGCTGTGAGCTCAGGAGGTGTCAGGGTGCTCATGGGTGCTCCTTCACATCTTTTATGAAAGATGGACCTGCAGGTAGCCCACAGTGGATAAAAGCAGTGAAGGCACACAGTTGGGGGCGGTGTGCACCCGGATGCTTAACCAGCCTGCGGTTTATATCCTTAGTTAGGCCTTTCAACTCGATATTTTTCCTTTTTGGTGTTAACGGAGATGGAGAAAGACAGAGAACCCAGGGAAGTCATTCATTGATCTCCGTCTTTGCCCTCACCTACTCATCTCTCAAAATATGACTCAGAACTCTGAAGAAGTGAATGTTACCAGTTACAGACTCTGGTCAATAGACTCTGACAGTATTCGCTGCACACCGGCAAACATGGAGGAAGCATCTGTCATGTGTGGTCTGGAATAGTTTAGAGTGGCCTGGCCTCTTTGTCCTGTTACTGTATCTGTCCAGAAAGTCAGTGTTTAGATTATTTAGTGCCTCATTTAAAAAAGCCACAACTGGGGCTGGATATGAAAAAGCCACAACTGGGGCTGGATATGAAAAAGCCACAACTGGGGCTGGATATGAAAAAGCCACAACTGGGGCTGGATATGAAAAAGCCACAACTGGGGCTGGATATGAGGATGGGTATGAGCTGGCTATGAGTGCTTGCTGCTCCTGTATCCCAGCACTTACGCCATACAGCTCACACACACACCTGTAACCACAGCTTCAGCAGCCTTGACGCCCTCTTCTGGCCACCTCCCTGTGTTTCTTCACACATAGGTACATGGGCACACACACACACACACACACACACACACACACACACACACACACAGAGGCACGCATGCACGCACGCACGCACGCACACACGCATGCACGCACACACACACACTCACACACACACAATCAAACAAAATACAAATACAAAGCCGCACTTCTCCAATGGCTGTGGGGGTGCGATGTTTAGACTGTGGTTACTATTCATTGGCCGTTGCTCAACAGTTAGAAACTTGAAGAGACGGATTGACGACATTGCAAAAACAAAACAAAACAAAAACAAAAACATTGGAACACAATTAGCTTTTGTGTTATAATCCACTTTCCAGTTTACAATAATTCAAGATCAAATGAGGAATATTTGGGAGGAAAGGTGCACCGAGATTCAGACCTGGCCCTGGCGCTGCCTGCGAGCTGAGCCAGGGTGTAATTTAGTGAGCTGACAGGAGGAGTGAAGTATCTTTTCAATATCCGTGTTTGGCAGATGAGATGAATGCATACATCAGGAAACAATGTTTAAGTGTTTTATTTCCTTATTTCAGCCTGTCAAACTGTCAGTGTGGTTAATGGCCACAGAGAGAGAGAGAGAGAGAGAGAGAGAGAGAGAGAGAGAGAGAGAGAGAGGGAGGGAGCTCAGGAAGAGGAAGAATGGAGGGAGACAAAGGTGCTTTGGAATCTAGAGAAACAGAAACAGAGATGCCTTTGCCTGCTTCTGTGGAAGGATGGTCAGCCAGACAGAAATGACTCACGTGATTCATCCCTCTGCAGCGGGATGTGTTGGCCATCTAGCTCTCATCGCACACCCCTCCCCTGCCCTTCCTCACGTCCTCCCTCCCTGCCTCCCTGAGCTTTGATCTCTGCAGTTCTTTTACTAATTCTGCTGGATTATCAATGCTTGCGGGAGGACGGTGTTGTGTTAGAAGGCTGATCCTCAGTTTTCCCCTGCTTTCTGAAGTTTATTATCTTGTTTATATTCTTTAGAGAATGTACTGTTAATTCTGTTTATGTTAAATAACTCATTCTCGTATCTAAAATATCCTGTTTGAATCCTTCCAAGTGTCTTAAAATGATCAAAGAATATGCCAAGCTTGGGCCCATCACTTCCTCCTCCAAGTGCACACACACACGCTCACACACACTCTCTCTTACACACACACACACACACACACACACACACACACACACACTCTCTCTTACACACACAGCACACAACTCTCTTACACACACCCCTTTCACTCACACACTCTCTCTTACACACACACACACACACACACACACACACACACACGGTCACACACACACACTCTCTTACACACACACCCCTTTCACTCACACTCTCTCTTACACACATGCTCACACACACTCTCTCTTACACACACATGCTCACACACACCCCTTTCACTCACACACACACACAATATGAAGTGCTCCCCACTGACTTTTTACTCTTAGGATTACTAAACTATTTCGAATTTCTAGGAAATGTTCGGCACAGCAAGGGAGTCGGCTGTATGTCACAAAAGAGAAGTGTTTGTCATAGAATTTTTTGAACTGGAAATAAATTGTTTGTTCTTAGAAGTCACCTCTTGGTCAAACCCTGGGTTGAAAAACTCTAACTTCATCCCACCATGGCTGTTCTCCAGAGTGGACACATTCACTACCCCAGGAACTAAAGATTTAACTATAGAAAGCCCGTTTTAAACGTTTGATCTGTAGCCTAAGCCAGGAAAGGTCGCTTGTGGAACATGTCATGACCTACACAGCACACTTTTAATCTTGACAGCAATCAGATCATCTGGAAAAATTAAAAAATACACAATTTCATGTCTCGCTTCCCTCTGCTTGCCTGTGTATTTGCAGACGTGGTGGCTGGCATGTAACGTGAGATGTGCATGTGAGGTGTCCATGTGTGTGTGTGTGATGTGCGTGTGAGGTGTCTGTGTGTGTGTGTGTGTGTGTCTGTGTGTGTGTGTGTGTGTGAGGTGTCCGTGTGTGTGTGGGATGTGTGTGTGTGAGGTGTCCGTGTGTGTGTGTGTGTGTGTGTGTGATGTGTGTGTGATGTGTGTGTGTGTGTGTGATGTGATGTGTGTGTGTGTTGTGTGTGGTGTGTGTGTGTGGTGTGTGTGATGTGCGTGTGTGAGGTGTGTGTGTGGTGTGTGTGGTGTGTTGTGTGTGTGTGTGTGTGTGTGTGTGTGTGTGTGTGTGTTGGTGTGTGTGGTGGTGTGTGTGTGTGTTGTGTGTGTGTGTGTGAGGTGTCCGTGTGTGTGTGGGATGTGCGTGTGAGCCGTACATGTGTGTGCGGGCTGCACTCTCCTGGCCCCCAGCTAAGATGAGTGGCCACCAGTCAGGCAGGTTGCCGCCGCTGCCGTGGGGAGTCCTTGGTGCACTTGCGGGATTCTGTGTGATCAGCAGCTCTGCCGCCCACTGACTGAGGAAATCTGAGTCCAGTCACAAACCTGTGTCACTCTTTTTCCCACTAAATCTTATGCCTGCTTTGTATCAATGATACTTTTAAAGGCTTTGAGTTAGTATGCAGGCACAATGCTCATATTCATACACACAGGTGCATGCATCTGGACATGTGTACACCTATGCAAACGTACCACACACACATGCGTACACACATACACACATGTGCACATATGAATGTGTACACCCATGCACATGCCAACAAACACACCACACAATGTACACATACACATATGTATTCCTCTTAGGAAATGATGACCCCGCTTTCTGAACTCACATTGGGTAAAGAATGCCATTTCTCTGTAGAAGGTGCATGGATTTCTGCTCTGACCCCATGAATCAGTGTGTCAGATGCTTGTCTTGACTTCACACACTGACACACGGGATTAGAAAATTAACTAATGGAGCTGGAAAAGTTTGAGATCCTGGTTTTGGGAAAGGACAAATGTTTTCTGCTGTGTAATTTTAGAGGCTATCATATTTACCATAACATGTAATGATTTGGAAAGCTGGAGCCCCTCCATGTCCTTCTTGTACAAGAAGACAGACATGTTGCTTTCCTTGACCACATTCCTTTCTTCTTCAGTGGGTTGACATTCTAGAAGAACCCTGTTCCACAATTCCTCCAAAGACCTCTCACCTGGTAACGAGGCCTGAGGAGGCTGCTTCTGTGGCCAGTTCTTCAGAGGCCATGTTCTGTCACTGGTGTTTACAACACTTAGTTCAGGAATGGCTAAGGGGCAACCATTTGTTTGAGAGGAACCAACTAGAGGAAACATGTCTCCATTTTTCCAAGGTTCTTGAATGTGACGATATTCAGGGACTATACTTAATGGGCAATTTATGGGAAAGATGTATGATAAGGAAAGAATATGTCCTGAGGGACATAACATCAGTGTCCAAACAAGCAAATAATTGGCTGGGCGGCTAACTGAAACCGATACTATCTGTGAGAGATGGCTTCTGAATAGAGGGAGAGCCTGGAAAACAGAGTCAGCCAAGCAGGGCATTGAGTTACCACAGGGCTCTAGAGTCTTCTCTTCACCAGCTGTGGCCTCTACCGAGAGAGTCGCTTGCGGTGGCCTTGCCCACAGACCCACTAGGTTCAGTCAGTGCAGCCCCTGCTCCAGGACCTAAATGTCACTCACTTAATTTTTGAATAAGTCAGGTAAGATGTGAACGAGAAGAGTCAGGATTGATTTCTCATCAAATAATCAATATGTGATCGCTCCCCAGAGATTTTTATACTGAGTTATGAAAAACCATTGTTTTCATTGCCGTAAAAGAAGGATCAACAAAAGAAGGAGGAGCCCGTGGTTTGATTTCGCTGCCCTGCATGGAACCTCAAACTACTCAAAATCCCAAGACCCCAGCCTCCCCGTGCAAAGCAGGGGAGCTGAGGACGCTGCCTTCCTGGGATGCACACACTCCATTCAGCAGACAGCTCCCTTCCCTTTGGCTGGCAGCTTCCCGTCTCACCATAGGGCCCCGAGAATCTGCTGCAAAGTTTCGAGAGCTGTAATTTTACATGTAACTATTTCATTCAAGACATTAATGACCCGGATCACTGCAAATAACCATGGCAACAGGTGAGAAATCAAAGATACTTAATTTAATTGCTACCAAAAGAAAATAAGTGCAAATAATCTATAATTCTTCATTTCCAATATGTACATGTTATTTTCTTGGTGCATTAATTACCCAATAGTTAGACAGAAATTACCTAGTTGTTGCCCTGAGACTCCCCCTCTTATTCATGCAAAGGCTTTTGCTCTAATAACTGATCATTATAATTTTCTTACCTCAGCAGTTTAGACTGCTGAGAACTGAGGAGTGTTCATTCAGTTGACATTAGCAATTTTTAATAACAATAAAATGATACTTTAAGTACAGTGGAAGGAATTAAGCTGTTCTTTCAATTGCCATACCTGAGGCCACTCCAATTCATACCCTTTCTGAAACAGGCGGTGATCTGCTTCTGCTTCTTGGGCAGAAGGATTCAAAATTCCCCTCTGCTTCTTAACCCCTTTGCTGGGAATCATTGGAGGTTTTGTCTTTTCTTTTCTTATCTTTTCTTTCCTTTCCTTTCCTTTTCTTTTTAGCACTTTTTAGGAATTAGGAGTGTGTTACAGAATCCTAACTATGGAGATATTGATAATCACTACTAGACATATCAAATATGTCTGCAAATATTCCTGCATGCCTACTGTGGGCCAAGCCTTGTGCTAGGCTGGGTCTACAATGGTCAGTGAGGTAGGGGTGGTATATAAATAATAATTCAGGAAAGCTTAATGGATGGCTTTATATAGATTTTTATTTTACCATGAATGAGCTTTGTGGAAATTATGCCCAATAAAATAGGCCTGTTACAGGAATACAAACCGTGTGACTCCGCATGTAATTCATTCAAATCAGTGAGAATCTTTGCAGCAGACGGTAGGTGTGGCTGGGATGGTATGGGCAAGAGAGACTTCTTGCTGAACAGGCACAGGGCTTCGGTTTTGCAAGACAAAAAACATTCTGGAGATTGTTTCACAGTGTGAAGATACCTAACATGATTGAACTCCGCATTGAGAGGTGGTAAATCCCGGTTACATGTCTTTTTTACACTTTTAAAAATGAAAGGAATTATGGGATGTTATAGAATAAGGAGGTCTTGAGTGGAGAACTGTATTGAAAAATAATCGAGCAAAGATATCTGTAGACACTCACACACACACACACACACACACACACACACACACACACACACACACACACACACGCACAGCGGGGGGGGGGGCACTAAGTAATATCTGAACATATTTGAGTGAAAGAATGTGGGCTTAATGGCCACACAAAAGCAGATGATAAGCTGGCAGGGGTCAGTGGATGGGAGGAGCAGGCTAAGCCACATTGTCACTACCACTTTGGGCTGTATTTTCTTGGCAATTGACTACTGCACCCTTTATCTGTATTCATTCCAGCAACCAGCTCTCTTATTCCTCTCACGTGTCAACATTTCACCATGCATATCCCACTTAAAGAAGAATCCTCAGAGGTGGGTTAGCTTGGTGGGTTTTCATTTCAACAGTGTTGAGTTTGACGTGGCTACCTACTGGTTTGACATTCCATCCCTGTGACACAATACTTGACTACAATGATTGCAGGGATAGATGGAATCGCTTCATGGTTTTACATGTTTCTCAGTGTGGTCAGATACATGATGACAAAAATGCCAGCTGGTTCCGAGACTTTGGGCCGGTGGGGAAGCTGAACATGTGGCAGTGGCTGTGTGAGGAGAGAGGGCTGTTCTTCGTATCATGGTACCCAGGGAACAGGAGAAAGGAAATGTAGAGCCAAGATGGCGTCTCTTCCTCAAGGACTCTGATGTCAGGGCACAGGCGTTCATTTAGGCGATGAACACAGTTGCCTCTGTTGGAAATGCTGTGCTCACCATTACTGTATCAGTTTACTTAATACTCACCACACCCTGGGATGGTTACCACAGAACTGAAAAGTTTGTCCGAATCTCACATGCCATCCTTCCAGCAAGCTTCCCTTAAGTATGTCCCCAGCGCAGAAGCTGTTTAACATCAAATGTGCATTTCCTCATTGGATTCTCCCTTATTCACCGATTTTCTTTAATGGAACGGCCGCAGTTGGAGTGTTTATAGCCACGAGTTTGTTAACTCTCTTGGGCACTGTAGTGACTTCAGTTGACGGCAGTTTTTCCTATATGACTGTAAGCAATAGACTGTTGTTTTTGTCAGTGATGGACCATATATCTGAAGGTTGTACAATAGGATTATAACACTACAATGGAAACATGCCTAGCCACTGTGAGGCCATTGCAAAATGCATTCACTCAGCATTTTCAAGGATGCTGGTGCCAGCAGCATGAAAGTACAACATGGACAATTGTGTGCAGGCAGCCTGTGAGTCTTAACAGTAAAGGACTGTGCTTCTGGGCAATATGTTCACCAATATATGTGTATACAAATATGTCACTTTTCTGTTGTTGCTGTGAACTACCAACTAAAAGCAACTTATAGAAGAAAGACTTTGGTTTGGCTTACTGTCCCAGAGGGATAAGAGTCCAGGGAGCTAACTGGACATGAGGCAAAGCCGTAAGCACGAAAAACCTCCCACCCCTGTGACAAACTTCCTCCATCAAGACTTCATATGGGACCTCCCAAAACAGTGCCACCAATAGGGGACCCAGTATTCATATCCAAGCCAAGCATTTCTCATGGAAACCACCACAGCCACCCTATATGCTTCAGTCGTTGTTTTAGACTGTTACAGGTAGCCTACCAGAGATGACCACTCAGACATTTTATAGCTAATTGAAAGCCTTTATTTCAGTGGTCTAGGAGTATACTCAGGTATTCAAGACCCAAGAATAGCACTGAGTGTTTAGAGTAAGTGATTTTTGAAGGCTAAAACCGCATCCTGGTATCTCACTTGGTGGCTGTCAGGGAGGAAAATTTGCACAAGCAAGTAGTTTAACAGAAGCCAGGATAGGCAGCTAGCTGGAGCTGGGGGTCGGGGGTGGGAATTCTGTACAAGCAGGCAGTGTAACAGAAACTAAGATAAGCTAACTGGGGCATCCTGGCCTTAGGGTCCTAGAATATAGCTGGATAATTTTCTTCAGGGCTTCCCATCAAGGAGGTCAAATTCTAGTCGAGTCTAAAATGTCCTCAGCAAGGATACAAGATGGAGAATCTTTGCGCTGTCTTGCCCTGTTTGTTACATTCCCCACTGGTTCAATGTTCATGAGTCAAATCATTGACTCATCCTGTTCTAGGGGCCATCGTTGGTACAAAGGGCCAAGTGCTGAACTGAGTTTATCTCTGATGTCGCTGACCATGCAGTTGAGGATGCAGAGTCTTACCGTTAACATGATCAGGATAAAAATCAGTGGTCTGGCTAATGCTGGAGATCGGCCGTGGGGACCAGGTAAACAGAGACTGGTAGCCATCATCTCATCTATGTCTCCTTCCTTCCCTGTCTTTGAAGTGGTACCTGACCATGGCAATGTCTTCTGAAATTAACCCCTGATTTGGTTGGCATAGAAACAGCAGGTTTCTCCTAAAGCCATACATAATCCTTAATGTTTCGAGAGAAGATCTATGCCTCTTCAGTCTTGCAGAACCACTTCTGCTTAAGAGTCTCCTTGTTTTCTAGCCTGGATATGAAGTCTTCCTTTCTAATATCCCTAAGTCCTAGTCCACTTGCTTGCTGTAGTCTCTAAGGTTTTGATCACCATCTATGAGGGAGCCCTTTTCTATGTATAGACGCTATTGGCATCCAGGAGGCCTCAGTTTCACAACCCCATTTGTCACAATAGAAATTTCCCCCATTATTGGACCATTGAAAATGTGGGGCCTGTTCACAGGGCATGCCAGAACTGGGCTTCCTCTACTTCTCTCTCAAAAGATTAGATCCCCACATCCACCCATTCTGTAATTTAACCAAACTCCAAAAGTGGGTGTAAAAGAACAAAGAAAGGTCTATGGAATTGGGTTGCTCATCTGTCATCAGATTAACTATCATCTTCCCTGTGTCTACTATTCTTAATTCCCAATTCCAGATAGGGGGATGGTGGGTGTTGTAGATTCCCATCCCCATACAGAGAGGAAGGAAAAAGGAGGGACAGTGTTCTGGGTTAATGATCTCAGGTCAGTCTTATCTTTAAAGCTTTGAAGTCCAAGTGAGTGAAGGTCCATCTGTCATTGTCCACAGTGGCCCTCTTTAATTGGGAGTGATAGATCCAGGGGGTGACACCAGCCACTTTCACAGCAGTGGGGGTGGTGTGGACAAACTGGTAGAGTCCCTTTCAGGCAGGTTCCAGAGTCTAGGGAGGGATCCTCTTTATCCAAACCGTGTCTCCAGCTGGAAATGGTGGGAGGTGGGTTCAGAGGTGGGGAACCACAAGATTTCCTTTACTGTCTGGTCAATGGCCTTCTGGGTTTCCAGAAAAGCCTGCAAGGAGTTGAGAAAGGGTGATCAGACATTTGTGCCCCAGGGATATCGCAGAGCTTGAGGAGGATGGAAGGTGGTCTCCCAAACAAAACATCAAAGGCATGAGCCTCATGGGTAAGGAATCCTGAATCTGTGGGCAGGGCAAAAGGGAGGGGGCTGAGCAGGGCAAAGGGTTGGAGGTTGGTCCAGTTTTCACCCATTTCCAGGACTGATTTGGCCAGAGTCTCCTAAGAGTTCTATGCCTCCTTCTGTCGGACCTGAGCTCTGTGGCTATACACACAATGTCATTTCCATTAATATTTAAGACCTTTCCTGGATTCTGAGACACTCTGGCCATGAAGGCTGGGTGGCCTCTGTCTGACCCCAAAGTCTGGGGCAGCCCAAACCTAGGAATTATTTCCTGAAGAAGTTTCTTGGTAACTATTGGAGTCGTCTCTGTTCAGACAGGGTAGGCTTCCATCCATCCTGAGAAGGTATTCACACACCAGCAAATATTTATAGCCCCAAACAGTAGGTCTGATTTCAATGAACGCCAATTCCCAGTGTCCCCGGTCCATTTTCTCCCGGGTGATTATTTCACCCTTTAGGGTTTACCTGAGCACAGGTGGCATATCTGGAAGCGATGTCTTTAATCGGGTTCTCAAAAGTGGAACATAATGCCTTCGTCTGAGGAGTACAGCTCTTTGTGTGACCCCTGCACAGGTGGCCTGGTTTCAGACGTTTAGCCCATAATCATCATGGCAGGACATGGTGCTGGAGAAGGAGCTGAGATTTCTACATCTTGATCCACAGGCAGCAGAAGGAGTCTGTGGGCCACACTGGGTGTGGCTTGAGCATAGGAGACCTTAAAAGCTCACCCCACAGTGACACACTTCCTCCAACAAAGCCACACCTCTTTATTAGGTGCCAATCCCTATGAGCGTATCAGGGTCAATTGCATTCAAACTGCCACAGGGAGAGAAGGGATCAGTGGAGTAGGCTCAGCCTGCTGGCCTTCCCACATTTAGTGTTGATGCAATGGGAACTTCGGAGGTGGAGTGACTGCCTCTTCAGGCAGAGCAAGAGAGCGTTAGGCATTTTCATCTCCTCTTAGTGTTCTGGCCACACCAGGAGGCCCCTGTCTCCCAAGGAAAGGGCACATGTTTTTAACCTTGGAGATGGATGAAGGATAGAGATTAGCCAGTGGTCAGCAAAGGGGAACTGGTTGGGATGACTTGGAGAGCTGCTCACAATATTGCAGAGTGCCCTGACTGCCTGGGGCTCCAAATCTTCCCCCAGCCAGCCATTTCACTTCTCTGGCAGCCCACATTCCCTCCCATCACAAGGCAAGTGACAGACTTAACTTAGAGAGACGGGCAAACAGTGCAGACACAGACACGACTATAACCAGATCAATCACAGTTTGTCGCTAAGCATCCAACAGCCCGGAGGGCTCCTGTGATGCCTCACACAGACCCTGGACATGGGACCTGCAGTCTCACCCACCTCCCCTCTTGTGTCCAAATAAGATGGTGATTTCCACGCACCAAATTAATCTCAGGAGATGTTCGGGCCAGATGAATTAGACTTGATTTGGGGGTGTTAGGGTGCTTCGGGAGCACTCAGAGTGTTTGACAGCCGTCTGTCGGGGGGCCCTGGAATGCCTCAGATTGTGCACCCCCTAGGGGCCCTCTCCAGCCTGTGTGCTCTGCACCACTCCTGGGGGTCCTGAGAGCCCACTTGTCAGGGTGTCTCTGGGGATCTCAGTGGGACCTCTGAAATGTTATGGGGAGCCCACCAGAGATGAGCACTCAGGCACAGTTCATAGCCAGTTAAAAGCCTTCATTCCAGCTGGCTGGGATTACACTTACATATTCAGGATCCAAGTGTCTCACTAACCAAGTGTTTAGAGTAAGGGGTTTTTGAAGGAAAATTTGACATCTTGGTATTTTGCTTGGCAGCTGCAGTGAGGGTGGGGAGAAGGTGCTGTAACAGTAAACAGTATAGTTGGAAGTTTTTCTGTCTCACCGGGTCCCACTGGACTGGTTTCTCTCCCACCTACCAGTTCCCACAGCCACTTATTAAATAATCATTCTCAGGCTGGATATTAATTATAATTGTTTGGCCAATGGCTCAGGCATATTACTGATTAGCTCTCACAATTAAATTAACCCGTTTTTACTAATCTGTGCGTCACCACGTGGCTGTAGCTTACAGGTTGTTCTGGCGTCTTACTTCTATGGCAACTACATAGTGTTTCCCTGACTCCACCTTCTTTCTCTGTCTCTGTTTGGATTTCCTGCCTAGCTGTATTCTGCCCTGTCATTGGCCAAAACAGCTTTATTCATCAGCCAATAAAAGCAACACATATTGGAAGCAGACAGAAGGACCTCCCACATCAATGCAGTTTAACAGGAGCTATGATACGCAGTTAGCTTGTTGGGGGAGGGGTCTGTGCAAGCAGGCCATTTAAGAGAAGAAAATAAGCTGGCTAAAGTAACTTGACCTCAGGTCCAGTCACAGGACTGCACTCCTTCTTGAACATTCTGTAGCAGAGCTCTACGCTGTGTTAGGCTGGCGGCCTCTTGACTCTTGCATTGCTGCACGTCCACATTATATCACTTCCTCTTACACCGGATTTGATCTGCTGTTTTGTTCATGGTGCCCCTACAAGTCACAGGACATACTGAGTACATCCAACACAGCCTAGGTGCGATGAGCTACCTCGTGTGGGTCTGTGAGCATTCCATGATGCTATTACCCAGTGACATATTTATTATATTGTGCAGTTCTAACAAGTGCTTGAGTGATGCTTGAATCTTGCTAAGAGGGTAGCACTTTGGAGTTGTCCTGGGGCAAGAGCACTTGCTATGCCATTATGAGGACTCAGGTTTGTTTCCCAGTACCATGTAAAATATTGGACATAGCTGTAGGTATGCCTGTGACCCTAGTTCTATGGGGAATGGAGCCAGGAGGAAAATGGGGCCTTCTGGTTGTCAGCCTAGCTCCAGGTTCAGCTAGAGATCCTGTTTCAAAGGAATAATGGGAAGAGTGATGGAGCAGGTCACCTGACACACTCCTCTGGCTTCTACATGCAGGCATGTAAGTCTGTACATGTGCACACACACACACACACACACACACACACACACACACACACACACACAGGTACACCACACACATACACCATACTTATAAGCATCCATGCAAACACATATATCCAAAAACTAGCAGGAAAGAGTTGTCCTCATGAAAATAGTATGCTAAGCTAATCAGCCTGACATAGCTATTCTGCAATACATACACGTCAAGAAGCCTGGTGCTTAGCACCATAGATACGTTCTTTTTTCTTCCTTTAGAAGATGCAGTCACTCTAAAATAGAGGTATTAAAAGTGATTGGTGAGCTTTTGGATATAGTAATTAGTGTACCACTGCTGCAGTCACCAGGGTCAGGCTCACGGGGGGCACGGCAGTGATCAGTGTCAGCACCAGCGTCTGGGCTGTATTCCACGTCACAATGTTTGCATTTCATGTGCATTAGATGCTGTGCTCCCCTGGGACACTGCTGCTTCTCTGCAGTTTGACTTGCTAGCATTCTGTCAGACGTTTCATGTGAAGATTTCCCACTTTTCACTGTTGCTATCTCAGGTTATCTGTGATGTAGAAAGACTCATTTTTCCTTGCTGTGTCCACGACTCTCATCCCTCCATGTTATCATAGCTGAGCACTGGCCCAGTCCACCCTGAAGTCTGGACTGAGGAACAGCAGGTCTGCATTCATCAAGGGATGACATGTTACCTGAAGCTCATGGCTGATGAAGTATAGGTGTGCTTGGACTAGACAGTTGCACACCGAGGCAGGGGAGTGGGGGTGATTTACAGAACAGGGTGGGAAGGTCCTCTCCCCCAGCCTGCACTGTTTAGATGACTCCTGCAGGAATGGAGAGGGAGCAAGTGTGCTTAGAGAGCCACAGAACTGCTGTGCAACTTCCGTGGCCAACCCTTGGGTGAAGAAGGCAGAGCTACCCAGGCATAGTTGATTCTCTGTGGCCCTTTCACCATGCTCCCAGTGAAGTGTGGCTCAACTTGTGAAAACATGAGCAATGCAAGGATTTTATTTAGTATCTTTTAGGTTCCATGATGACTTGCTATAGTCAATTGTTACTATAATTCCTTCAGATTTAGCAGTATTAATTTCATACTTTTTATTTGGGTCTCAATATTCATGATCTCAGTGAAAGTGCCTCTGGCTGTCTCAGGGATGGAAGGGTTCGGGTCTTGCTCTCAGTGAGCTTCGGTTTGGATGATCCAACAGTAACAGGTGCTGCAGTGGGATTGGCGGAGTCCCTGGAGAGGGCCTGACACATGAGTATGGACTGGCCCTGGAAGTGTGTGTAGACGGAAGGAGGCTCTCAGGATTGAGCCAGCTGGTTCTGGAAAACTTTTTGTCTGTGAAGATTCAGATGTGCAGTAACATGTCTGCGGATCTGTCACTCAAAGAGCTGTGTTAGCTCCACACCAAGTGATAACGACCAGTGCATCCTGGTAGTCTGTTATCCGTCACACCAGCGCGTATCCCCTGAGTGTGCTGGAGAACTATAGCTTGAGAATTGCCGATGGACAAGCCCATGGTGACTAAGTGGGAGAAACTGGGGTGGTGATGTGACTCCCTAGAGAATGAAAAGTCAGTGACTTCAGTTCAACTCCCAGAATCCACATAAAGGTAGGAGAGAGAACTCACTGTCCTCTGACTTCCACACTTCACCACAGCACAACCCACACACATAACCCCCCCACATACACAATCCCCCTACACACAAATCCTCCCTACACACAGCCCCCTATGGCACCCCCCACAAACCACCCTGTATACACTGCTCCCCTGTACACACAAACACCCCTGTACACACAGCTCCCCTGTGTAACAACCCCCCCATACACACAGCTCCCGTGTGTACACAAACCCTCCTGTACGCACAACTCCCCTGTGTAACAACCCCCCCTGCACACACAATGCTCTCTACACACACAACCCCCCTGCACACACTACCCCCTCACAGCAACCCTCCACAACCCTCCTGCACACATAACCCACACCCTGCACACACAATACATGATTCTCAACCCCCCATCTTTCACCCCTGCATACAATAAATGACTCTAAGACCTTTTTGTTAGCTGTTAGCTTATGATTACGATGAACATATACAAGGCTTTGTAAGATTTAATTTCTTTTTTAGCCTAATGCATATGTGTGTATCTGTGTGTGGATATATGCACATAAGTGTGGGTCTGCAGTGGCCAGAAGAGGGTCTTGAATCCCCTGGATCTGGAGGGTCAGGTGGTGTGAGCTGCCTGATGTGGGTTCTGGGAACTAGACTCAGACCCTCTAGAAGGGCAGCAGTGGGGCCTTAACCACTGAGCCATCTCTCCAGCCCCGGGTAAGCGCTCTTTAGTCTTTTAAGAGACTCTCATGCTGTGTGGTATGTGTGCACACTATTTTCTAGGAATTCAGTTGGTGTAATAAGCAACCCAGTTTGCTTTGGGTAAATGTGACTAGAGCCCAGATGGTTTCGATTACTGAAAAGGATCTATCCTCAACAATGCACCGTAGGATTGGGGGCAAATAGGGTCCTTTCAGATTTCCCTTCTAAAGAACAGAACTTCACTTCATATCTCCCTTAGGAGACTTTGGACCATTGTCAGAACAGTCTTCAGTTGTTCAGTGTGTGTTGATGTGCACGCACACACACACACACACACACACACACACACACACACAAAAGGGCCACCCAAGCTTACCACTTCCTGTGGGAAATTCCTCTTAGATTGAGAAAGGCAGGAAGGTGCATGGGGACACACAGAGCCACCTGAATGATTGAGAAAAGTCAAGGTGCTTCAGTCAGCTAGCAGGGTGGGACCCTGCAGCTGTGTGTCATCGTGTTAAATGCCACAGCAGGCACAATGGTCCTGTCTGCTCATTCCCAATTACACATAACTAGTGCTCTTCAGGGGAGCAGCCACGGTGTTCAAGCTGCTTCCCACACTGTCCCCACCTGACAGATGCTGGATCACAAGCTTCCACGTAGCTGAGATCACACAGGGGAAAGGACGTTGTGCGAGAGTGGAAGGCAGAAATTGTGGTTTATTTAATGATCATTTCTGAGGTGATTGTAGAAACCTATTCTCAAGAACCCAAATTCTGAAATCCTTTGAAGACAGAAAGTCAGACTGAACTGTTTGCCTCAAACTCCAAACTCCTGGGCCCCAGTGGCCTACCTTGTTCTGGAACCTTCTTAGAAGGGCAGTTGAGGAGAGTTGCTCATCTATGGATTTCTGAGTTGTTGATCAATGAGCTGTGGCTTTCCATGAGGCCTCAAACAGCATCTGAAGGGTGCTGGGCCCAAATGAACTTAACAGATAATTCATCAGTGTGCAACTAAGCAGAAGGTGTGTGCTCAAACCTTAAGGCCCAAGGTGATCAGAGCAGCTCAATTAGTGGCAGCAGGTTCAGGCCAGATTCAGAAACTTGCACGCTGGGTATTTAGTGGTAGTGTTTGCCAATATTCAAAAAGCTCTGTTAACTTGCTCTTCCTACTGGGTTATACTTCCCTGGAGAGCGAGTTTGAAATAATATTGTCATGTGCAGTTGTATTTAATGTATCTGTAACAGGACACTGGAGATGGTCTGAAAGCATGCCTAGGTATGCAGACGTCGACAGCACTGTTTCATGCCGAATGTGAAATGATGCTGTGAGGATGTCCCCGCAGGTATCCAGTCAGGGAAGTCAACGAGGTGAAGAGATAAGAATGAAAACCTCGTGCAGATTGACTTCATCAGCCTGGGGCAGACTTCAGGGAGTCTAATGCCAGGCCATTTGTCCCCAATGTAAGCCCATTAAAAAAGTGTCCTGGTGTATGTAATCCAATCCCCATTGTACAAGGAAGCATAATTACGTTGAAACGCAACTCAGGGACTTGCCATTTCTTCCAAGAAGATGGGTTCTGGAGATAGACTACCTGTATTAGCTTAAGGGCCTAGGGAAGGGTCTAGTCTGGGCTCGGTCATGCAGACAGCAAAGAAGCCCTTTTGGCTATTACCACCTCTGGTCCTGGTTATAGGCACTCCACCTGGTCCCGCCCAACAGATAACCAGATCACCAAACTGTTAATCACTTCCAAAATCCAGCTTTCTGATGGAAGCACGGGGTTTTCATATTTCCCATTGGAAAGACAATCCTGTGTGCTGAACATTTCGGGTTTCTCTGGAGATCTGTGGGTCTTAGTATCTTCATGCTACACTCTTAACAACCAAGTACATCACAAACAAAGACCTTCACGTGCCGATTTGTGTTGGCCTGGTTGATGCTGTGCTTTTCATTGTGACCCAGTATCCAGGAAGAAGCTGTTAAAGAGGGCAAAGTGTGTCTTGCCTCAGACCTTAAGAGGGAGCAGCAGTCTGTCCCAGTGGCACAGACGTGGCTGGTCTTGCCCGATGGCTGCAGCAGGGAAAGCCTGTGACCAGGGCCTATTTTCATTTCTGTGGCCGTGCTAGAACACTGACAGAAAGCAGTTTAGGAGAGAAAGGGTCCATTTGGCTCAGTCCATTTGGGGTACAGTCCACCTTAGTGGGGAATGATCCCAGGAATTTAACATAGCTAACAAAGGGCAGTGAACACACGCGCGACTGATGCTCAGCTCACCTTCTCTGCTTCCAGTGTCCTCCGGGGCCCAGAACCAAAGAATGAAGCTACCCACTCTCAGACTAGTTTCTCACATCAGTTACAGTAATTAAGATAATCCTCACAGCCACGCCCACAGGCCAGTTTTATCTAGAAGCCAGAGGGGTCCCCAGCAATCTTCAAGCCCCACCCACATGGTTGTATGTTGACTGGTGAGGCTCTATGGGCAGGAGGCTCCCAAGCTTCCAAAATAGCACTGTTAACTCGGGAACCAAGTGTTCTAACTCATGAGTCTGTGGGGCATCGTTCACATGGGAACCACAGTGATTGGTTCCTCAGCAGCGCTCCAGAGGACAAGCACAGCCAGGAGTTTGTTGAAGAGGGCTCTCCAGACAATGCATGGGCTGAGGCAGCTGGGAGTGAACACAGGCCCACTGTGACCAGCAAGGCAAGCCTTAGCATTCTCCCATGTGCATCAGGTGGCCAGAACCATTGTTAGCCCCCTGACCTGTTCCTTCATACGCTGACAGTGAGTCTTGGGTCCAATAGCAAGGATATTCCTCTCCATGAAGCTGTTTTATTCTTTTTGTAAGCTGAAGGAATTTGCCTTTTCTAAGTTTGCTCAGTTGTGAGCAATCTGGAAGCAGCTGTCTGCAGATCCAGCCCAGGACAGCATCACCTGTGTCTGGTTTCCATTTGCTCTGTCCTGCTTTGTCCTGCCTGTCCCCAGAACCATTGTGTTAGCCTGTATTGACAGGGTCTTTTCATGAGGGTTAGGGTTAGTTTCTCAGCCCCGTTTCTCTCATTTTAGCAAATTATCTATGATAAATACAAACACCTGATCCTCTTATATTAAAGACCCCTCCAATGACTCTGGCTTCATGCATTAAATGTCAGATACCTAAGAAGACCACTTCTGCGGCTTTACATTTTGTCATTGACTTTTTTTCCTGCTGTTTGTATGGCTTCCACTGAGTCTTTCTCCCCAGAGGACATTGGCGTGCATTGCACCAATTGCCTAGAAAGCTCCTACTTGGTCCTCAGATCCTCTCATGCCTACACACCTGCTTGAGGATTCTTTGTTCTCAGGGGGCTCATGTTCATGCCAAATGCCTGTCATACTTCCTGCATTAAAAAAAAATAACCCCTGTATGTGTAAGAGGGACAGAGATACCAAGAGACAGAAAGACAGACAATAGAGGCGCGGCAGAGGGGTAGGTGGACGTTCTTAGTGTAGCATCTGCTCTTCCCATTAGACTGAGGTGCTGGTACCATGTGCTGCCTGGTACAGTACACACTGCTGATCGGTAGGATGCTTGGGACTGAAGATTTAAACGAAACACAAAATTGGAAATGACTGGAAACCAAAACCTGAAAACTAGAGCCATGGTTCCAAGTATTAAGTAACAGTGATGCAGTTTCTAACTTTAAGTCTGACGTAGAATTTGCTCATAACTTTTGTACATTTCATTGTACTTGAGTCTTTCTTATTCTATGGAATTTATAAGAAAAAATGCAGATATACACACGTGCACTCTCACTGTTCCCTCCCCATTCTCTCTCTCTCTCTCTCTCTCTCTCTCTCTCTCTCTCTCTCTCTCTCTCTCTCTCTCTCTCTCTGTTCTCTCTCTCTCTTCTCTCTCTGTCTCTCTCTGTCTCTCTCTCTCTCTCTCTGTCTCTCTGTCTCTGTCTCTGTCTCTGTCTCTCTGTCTCTCTGTCTCTCTCTCTCTCTCTCTCTCTCTCTCTCTCTCTCTCTCTCTCTCTCTCTCTCTCCATGAGTGAGCAAAGAAAGTAAATAGAGGCTACAGTGGATTTTTGTGAGAAACAATGCACACGAACGAATGACCGTGTCTTATGGTTATCTCATTCAGCCTTTCAGTATTCTAACATACCACAATACACACACACACACACACACACACACACACACACACACACACTTATATAGCCACTGAAAACTTACACTGAAGTAAACACTACTGAAAACAACTAATGACTTTTTAAGAACTGTGAAATTTTATGCAAACACAAGCCTTAAAATGCCAGAATGTGGGGCCAGCATTGTGTCATTGCATTAATATATTTTCCTGCAAACCCGAGTTGAACCCAGAGACCCATGTAAAGATGGTAGACAGTGGACTCCAGAGCTGTCCTAGCAGCAATATGTGCACATACCCTCCCCCCACATACCATGTACACACAACAGTAAGAAAGTATTTTACAAATGTTAGAAAGTAGTTGGTGGTATTAAGGCTTATAGAATTGATATTAACATATATGAGTAAGTTCTTTTTTACTCAAGTATGTCTCTTCAAAGTCAAGGGAAAGAAGACACTATCAATACATCTGACATGACTGACTTTTACTTTGTTTAAAAATAATATGGCATGCCTTTGGCCCTGTTAAAATTATTCATCTTTTAATGGGAAAAATTTTAGAATTCTGATTATATGTAATCTTAGAAAGTCCTTGCATCATTTTTTTTAACTAAAAATACTTCATCTGGAGAGTGTTTGGCTAGCATGCTTGCGTTATTTCTCAATTCCAAGGAATTCCACAATTCCATGTGTGCTTTATCAAGTGTGACCCACTTACCATTGCTTAGAAGACAGTGCATACGGTTTCGGTGCCTTGAAGGGCAACGCTCACAAGAGTTTCCTCTTCTCCTCAAATGGCAGTGTCATTTTGAAGGCTGTCTATGTGATAGCATATAGTTGTTAAGAACTTACGTAACACAAATCTAAAGGAGGCCACCTGGAAACTCCTCTCTTTCAGATTCACATCCAGAGATACAAAGACAACACCCGGTCAAGTGCTGCTACTAATACACCTGGGGATTGGGCACTGGAAACAGTGTCTGATTAAAGAATTTACAGGTGGTTAGGTGAAGCTTAAACAGGTGCTAAAGCCATGCATGTGAGGAGAGCTCTGATCCCCCAGGAGACCAGGTTGTCTCACTTTCCCACAGGCTGTGAGAGCCAAAGTTACTGCATAGATTCCCATGAAGCTTCGGCAGAGAGACAGGCCATTGTCCTCAGTCATTAAAGGTGACAGAAAACGCTGGCATGTGGACTCAGATCCTGCTCAGTAAGCATCTATTTTCTTGCCTTTCCTCAATTGGTAGGTCCCTCAATTTTATTCACGGTAACTTGGAGTATTTTTCAGTAACCTCTCATCTAACTTTTCTGGTTCTTGTGTATGCAAAAGTATACTTACTCTCTCTCATACTTGCCTTTCAGGATCGGTGGCGTTAAAACTCAAAATGCCACATCATTTCTCTTTGAGTTTAAAGCCCTATGTATCCTGTTTGTTTTTTAAGATTTATGTATTTATTTCATATGCATTGGTGTTTTGCCTGCATGTACATGTGTGTGAGTGTGTGGGATGCCCTGGAGCTGGAGTTACAGACAGGTGTGAGCCGCCATGTGGGTGCTGGGAATTGAACCCGGGTCCTCTGGAAGAGCAGCCAGTGCTCTTAACCATGGAGCCATCTCTCAGTCCCATGTATCTTTTTAAAGAGTCAGATGTCAGGCTAACAGCTGTTTACCTGTGGAGGACAGGCTTGTTCCACTGTTGCCATCTCTGGTGATATTTCTGTACCCTTTGTACCTAGTGCTGTGCCTCCTTTATTCCTTCCTTATCATGTCCTTTTCTGTCACTCTGAAAAACACATACCCTTTCTTTAGCCATGTTCTTTTGTCCTCTTTTTAAAGATTGACTGTCTTGTCCATTTCTTGATACTTTGGTGTTGTCTGCTCATGGCTTATTCTGGAAAACAGTCATGCTTGCCAAACTCACACATTTCTTTTCATTTTTATCTTTATTTCTACCCAACAATGATACTTTAAATTCTGTGTTCTTTTGTTCCTCTGTTATTCTTTTTTTTTTATAAGCTTGTTTTATGGGCACCACATATTCTACATTGTAAATACTAGTGAATTTATATAAAATATTCTGAATATCTCTCCCTTTAGATTAATAAATTCTAGGAGGCATAGCTCACAAATTCCATGGTCTATTGGTACCAGTTGTGTTTCAGAGCTAGGCAATTGGAAAAACCACCTCAAAACTCAGGTACAAATGTGTGACTAATTTTGACCTAGCACTGAAAGTAGCAGTTGCTGAACCTAGATGTCATTACAGTAAGTGAATGTGCTGGGCATAGAGAGACAAACACATGGTGAATTCAGCCATGTGTAGGATCATGGTCGCAGAAAAGTAACATGGTAGTTGCCAGAGAAGGAGGGCAGGTAGGCAGGGCAAAGCAGAGACACTGGGCAAATGATAAGACATTTCTATTGGGAGAATGCTTGCTGGTACTGTCCTGCCATGTGTATTGACTGTCATCGATAATAATGTGTATTTCCAACAGCTACAGAAGACTAACTACCCACACCACAGCCAGCTGATAAACACATGAGGTGATTTCATGTCTGTTCCAGAGTGCCAGAGCCTGTCTCACCATATACACAAATGAAAGTAAAGTTTATCTTCAGAAATAAAACATTTTAAGTGGAAAAAGTAAAAATAGCTTGTGAGTTGGCTGTATTACCTGGGGAACCTGCTACGGTCAAACAAGGAAAACTCCAATCTCCATGCTAGCTTCCTTACCTGCTAGGCGACTTAAATATTTTTTGTCAGCACAAACAATTTCTTGAGTAAAGAACTTCCGTCTTTAAGCATGGAGATAAATATGAGACTTGGAGTGCTACTTTCTATATGCAGACTTTGGTGAACACCCCTTTTTTTTCTGTCCCGCTCCTTAGTGTCACGTTCTGTGGTACCCACTGTCCCCTTTAGCTGGAGCTATGAGTCCCATATGCTCATACTCTCACTTCTCCAATCCTGCTCTTCCATCTGCTCCACCTCCTGGCAACTCAGGAACCCCTGTTAACTGCTGGCCTTTTTCCTTTATTCCTTTGTGTCTATGCTCAGAACTTAAAGGATAGACTTGACTTATTTCAGGGTGAGTTATTGAGGACAAAAATCCAAAGGAATGATAGCCTTTAAGTCAGTAGCATGCCAAACAGGTGTTCAATTGTCCCTCTAGATCTGTGGACTCCATGCCCCAGGAATGAGTCATTTGAAGGCCACAAAACTGCAGGGAAAAAAATTGCATATGCAATGCATGTGCAGAATTTCCTTGTGATTTTTTCATAAGCAATAAAGTCTAACAATGATTTTTTATAGCTTTTACCTTACTGTTTATGACATTTAGGGGCGTTTTTATATGTTGGGGCAATAATGTATTTGTTTCTATACATACTATACATACCCCATTGTATTTAAGGGATGTGGACCTCCATTAACTTTGAAACCTTGAAACCAATCCCTCAGAAAAGCCAGCACTCCCTGACTGTGTAGTACAGGCTGGCCTTGAATTCACGGTGACACTTTTGTCTTAGCCTCTGTAGTGTTGGGATCATAAGTGTAGACCATCACCATGCCTGGTTTCATTAATTGTTCATCTGTTCACTCAAAACATGTGCTTTTCATGTCCACCAGCTTTCAGTTCATTTCCTAGTACAGGCTTGGAAATGTGCTATTTTGCAGATAGACAGTTTGGAACTTTGCTGTCTAGCCAGATCAAGATAAGACGCCAAGGCCATACTGTTATTGAGGATTGTAAAGGAGACATGAGCAGGATTTGATCCCAAAGAGATGAAGGTCTTGACTGTGTTCCAAATATGGCTGTAAGCCCTCACACACCTCTCTCCCTATGTCTCCATCTTCGAAAATAGCCCTTGTCCTGTCCTAGGGCTCAGATCAACACCCTGTGCGGGTATATGCCTCTTTGCTTCCTTTATCCTGGACATTTCTTTGATACAGTCTTTGATTGTACCATTGAAATAGATTCATAAGCCAACGTGACTTTCCCACCAACAGGGAACTGACTTTGCATCCATAGTAATCGCTGGTATTAATCTCACTCGGCACACATTCTTTCCTATCTACGTTTTCCATTTTCATTCCTTTTTTCTTCTGCTTCCCCCCCACTTTTTCCAGGGTCATATTTTCTTTGTGATGCTGTCTGTGATTTGGGATCTATATATCCAATTTTGATTCCATGAATGGCTACATTTGGGTTTTAAAATATATTTATATATCTAAGATGCCATCTTCTTCCCTAATAAAAATGTAGACGAAATCTCTAGTCATTGTTTTTTTTTTGACCATGTTTTAATCATCTTTATCTTGACCTATTGTCATTGTCAGTATAGTGGCAGTTTCCATAATCATTTATAATTTCTTAATTATTTGAAATGCATTAAACTACTTTATGAGAAGTTTAGCCCTCTCTCTTATACTAGAACACAAAATGGTAACTAAATTTACAATATAGCAATCAACTTAGTACTTGTCATCTAAAGAAGCAATAATTCCTAGGTTAATCTACAAAGCCAGGGAAGGCATCTTGAAGGAAGAAGTACTTACCTTGGCCCTTAACTTTTGGGGATTACAATTTAGTATTAAAGGGAATATTTGGGGTGACTTTTAAGTATGCTTATGCAGGACAATAGGTTTAGCAGATGCCATTGGTGTTTGCAAGAACACCCTAAAACAAAGGTCAAGCTAAAGTTCTTGTTTAATTTTCTAGCAAGTGAGGACTCTTTAAAGGCAAATAGTTGTATTAAAGACACAGTTAAATAATTTTTTGGCAAGAGTTACCAATAGTAATCAGGTAGTTTGCTTCTCACATGTCTAAAGTGTGTTTTACCCTTTCCACAGGTTTCTTTAACATTAATTGTGTTGGGCTCTGGCCATCCCAACCAAGAGTAAATGGGTTAGATGGATTCCTTGTACCCACGTTTGTGCGTATCTGAGTATCTCTTCAGCCACGGGAGATGTGTGGAGGTGGAGAAACCCAGCTATGCCTTTGCTCTTTGTGGGCAATAAAAATCACCCACTTTCCCACAGATGTCAAATCTGGCAGATTTCCATAGAAAATTTGGATTGAATGTCAACTACCCAAATTATTTTAGTGTCTGCTGAAGTGTGCACTTGGCAGGGATTTCAGCAGGAAAATGGGAAATGGGTTTGAAAACATTAATAATATCTGAATACAACTCCTTAAGCTGATTGTTCCCTGGAAAGACTGAGGCTCACATTGTCCCCGCACACTGGAGCCCTCCAAGGATCCCAGGTGGGCACATTGTCATTGTTTCAAATATAGAAGTGGGAGAGAAGCATGGGGAGGAGATGGGATTTGCATTTGGCTTCAGTAATTCAGTTTGGCTAGCAACGAAACAGCGCATCAATGGCACAAATGCCTCACAGGCAGTGAAACTGCATTGGCTGTCATTGGTTTAGAAAGATGGATTGGGTCAGCCTCGCGCTGCAGTTTGGTGAGAAGACACAAGCTATGGCGCTGACCTGCAGGCTTTTTGTCTTCCTGCTCCCTTTCCTCCTCTGCCCATCTGCGGTGTCTTCCTCCCAGTGTTTGACTTGTCTCTCTGTGTGATCATGAGGTTGTCTTAGCTAGGTTTCTATCACTGTTATGAAGCACCAAAACCCAAAGCAAACTGGGAAGGAAAGTGTGTATTTGGCTTACAGTTTACAGTCCATCCTGAAGAGGAGACAGTACAGGAAGCTGGAGGCAGGAACGGAAGCAGAGGGCAGCAGGAAGGTGCCTTTTTGGCTTGCTTCTCTTGGCTCACAGCTTCTTGCTTTTGTACACAATCCAGGACCACCTGCCCAGGGGTGATGCCATCCACAGTGGGCTAGTTCCTCCTGCATCTATCATTCACCAAGAAAATATCCCTATAGAGATGCTTTCAGGCCAGTCTGATGGAGGCACTTCCCTATAGACATGCCTTCCGGCCAGTCTGATGGAGGCATATCCCTATAGACATGCCTTCCAGCCAATCTGATGGAGGCATTTTCTTAATTTAGCTTTCCTCTTCCCAGATGGTTCCAGCTTCTGTTAAATTGAAAACAAAACAAAAAGCAACAAAATCCAACTAGCCAGCACACGATGACATTGTGAGAACTTAATCCTAGGACAAAAAACAAAACAAACAAAAACTTCTTTGCTTCAGAAAGTAATTCAAACTACAGGATAGCAATAGAAGATGACCCTGAACGGTTTATGGTGTCAAGGGCCAGTTTAATCATCACACACCAGAAAATTCCAAGTCTGTTGCAATGTGTCGTTTATTCATCTTTCCCTTCCGTGGTGAAATGCATTCATTTCATTCACTAAAACTTTGCTGAGCACCTGCCTTGTCATGTGATGTGATTGTCATGATGCTGCTACTAAAGCGAGATACTGAGAAGCATGAGACAGAAAGTCCTTCTCCAGGAAGTTTACCAAACACTCATCACAGATGATTTACAGCGTCGGCTACTGGTAGGTAGGAAAAGGCAAGCAGACTATAAATTGTGTGCCTACGAATGGGGTAGCCAGGGAAGGTTAATCAAGGCAGCAGAATTTGAAATAAACACAAAACAACTGCGAAAGGGATCAGTGATACTGGGGAGAGAGACATGGAGGGTTCTCAGCACAGTTCTCTGACACTTTCCATCTCTCCCCATAGAGAGATCCTCAGGCAACCATGGTTTGCTGGAGTTAAACACGCACAGAAGGGGGTGTTAGAGCAGAAGGCTTCCCTTTCCTTACACATCCAGTCTATACACAAACCATGGAGTCAGCCTAGGAAGTGGTGGGGTGCATTGTGGTATTTTCATAATCCCCACCCTCCTCCACCTTCCCCTCCCCACCCTCCTCCGCCTTCCCCTCCCACCCCCTCCGCCTTCCCCTCCCCACCCTCCTCCGCCTTCCCCGCCCCACCCTCCTCTGCCTTGCCTTCCCCTCCCACCCTCCCTGCCTGCCTTCCCCTCCCCACCTCCTCTGCTTCCCCGCCCACCCTCCTCTGCCTTCCTTCCCCTCCACCCTCCTCTGCTTTCCCCGCCCACCTCCTCTGCTTTCCCTCCCCACCCTCCTCTGCCTTCCCCTCCCCACCCTCCTCCGTTCCCCTCCCCACCTCCTCCCGCCTTCCCCTCCCCACCCTCCTCGCCTTCCCTCCCACCCTCCTCTGCTTTCCCCGCCCCACCCTCCTCTACCTTCCTTCCCCGTCCCACCCTCCTCTGCCTTCCCCTCCCCACCCTCCTCTGCTCCCCCTGCCCCTCTTCCTAAGCTCACTCATTCTTTCTTCCTCAGAGTCACCTCAGTGATGCTCCCTCGTCCCTTGTCCGCCTTTTCCTTTTCTTAGGCATTTCCCACTCTTCCCCTGGACCCTCCCCACATTTTCTTTAGTATTTATAGAAAAAGGAAAGAATGGAACAAAGCAAACAAAGGAACTAAAGTAAATCTTCCTGAAGAAGTGTGGTTTCCCTTAGACCCCACGGTGCCTTGTCTTATGAGGCTGCTCTTAAGGTTGAGGCCCCGAACAAGAGACAGGTGTCCTCGGTGACAGACTGGTAAGGGATTGAAGCAGGATTTCTATTCTGGTCATTCCCCGGCCCCAGTGTGCACACCACACCCCCTCAGTTTCCCACAGTTACATTAGGGACTGAGCCCTTGGATATTACAGGTAGAAGGCAAGGAGTCAGAAACACTATTCAGACTGGAGTTTCTAGGAATAAAGTTTCAGCCTAAATTTGGGGGTTTGACTCTAATAGTTCTCATGGCAAGTCTTAAAAATATTAGGACATGCCAGCCCTCCATTCCTGAGCACAGACCCTCAGTCCTGTGCATTCGCCCTAACCCACTTAGGTCTCTGTGCTGGATGTTTTCATCAGCTTGATACAAGTGAAAGTCAAAAGCCATTTGAGAGGAGGGAACCTCAATTAAGAAAATGCCTCCATTAGATTGCCTTTCCCTCCATCTGAGATATAAATAAATGTAACTGTCAGTTTCATTCCCATTGGGGGAAAAGATTGCATTCAGCGTTCAAGTGAAGTCTCCTCATTGGCATTTCCCAACACCTTAGACCACACCTGGGCATGTGACTTTGTGCCCACTTTTTCCTGTTTCAAAGAGCACCTGCATCTCCCTATATGCAACCCGTAGGTCAATTTCTTAGTGAATGATAGGTCAGCCCATTGTGTGTGGTGCCATCCTTGGGCTGGTGGTTCTGGGTTCTATAAGAAACTAGGCTGAGCAACCACGGGGAGCAAGCCAGTAAGCAGCACCCATCCCTGGCCTCTGCATCAGCTCCTGCCTCCGGGTTCCTGCCCTGTTTGAGTTCCTGTCCTGTCTGGCTTCAGTGATGGACGAGTGTGGAGTGTGAGCCATATTGGATATAGCATCATCCTTGCGTGACGGAACCTGTCATAAAATCCATATAGGAAGTCTGTGAGGACAGACTTACTGCTCCCACGGGCTGGTAGATTGCTTATCTGTGACATTAGAGAACTCTCTCTTCCAATTATGGATTTATTTTCAGTTTTAACACCTAGTGCAGTTGTGAATATCTTATTTTACAGCTTATCAGCTCCAGTGATGTCTTAGGGCTGTGGACACACTTCATGCAGGACTTGTTACCCTTTATAAACCGAAGTTCACTGTGTATCCATCCTGCCGTCACCTGAATGAATCATCCCTCTGCAGCAGGCTTACTCAATGGAGATGGCTCTGAAATAAAATATATGGAGAAAAATATTAATTTTATTTAGCATGTTTTTAGCACTTAAGTCTGGCATAAACTACAAAAAAATACTGTAATTTTCTCCTCCCCCTACTCTTCCTTCCTTGCCTCCCCTGTCTATTCCCTTTATTTTGGTGCTGGAAATGAAACCTAGGACTCCCTCAGGCTAAGCATATACTCTCTCCCCAATATACTTAGGTCCCGATATACTTAGGTTTGCTCCTTCCCTGGTCTGTGGATTAGGTGTGTGATGCTAGCAGCCAGCTGAGAAGTTATACTTCATCATCGCCATCAGTAAATTCAGTGTTTATGACACAGTCCTTAACATTCCTTTAAAGAGCTTTTGTACTTCGTGTCTGGCAGGCATCGTTTGTATGTACTAACTCATTGGACCATTTAATAATAGAAATATTCTTCTCCCTCACATAAACGTTACCCTAGTCACTTTGTAATCTTCATTAAAAAATAGAATCTTCTGAACTTGTCTAAGGAAGTAAGACTAGCTCTCTTTTAGTTTTTATCATATTTTTGCCTTTCCCTCCATCTGAGATATAAATAAATGTAACTGTCAGTTTCATTCCCATTGGGGGAAAAGATTGCATTCAGCGTTCAAGTAAAGTCTCCTCCTTGGCATTTCCCAACACCTTAGACCACACCTGGCCATGTGACTTTGTGCCCACTTTTTCCTGTTTCAAAGAGCACCTGCATCTCCCTATATTTAATACTGTAACAGCACACACCCCAAACTTGCCTACAACTCTCAGGAATGTTTTTCCTTTCCTTATAAATATTTAAATCATAGCAGTGATTTTTTAATTATTTGGAACTTTTCCTCACTATCTTAACATTTAAAACATGTTATAACATAAAACGGTTCATGTAAATTTATTGTGAAAAAAGCTACTTCGTTATTTTGTGTTTGACCTTAAAGAAATGGCACTCTGTTAACAAGGAAAAAGATTGAGTCTACCTGTAAGAAAATACCCATAGTTTGCATCTGGAACTTTGACAAATACTTGTCCAGCTCATAGTATATAACCTTACCTCTCATTTTTCCCTGACAGCCTCTCCAAAATTGAAAAGAAATGAAGTCATTGATTGGTATATAGTTTTGGATAGAATGGTCTATTTAGGTTAGTGGTTCTCAACCTTCCTAATGCTGCAACCCTTTAATACAGTTTCTCATGTTGTGGTGACCCCAATCACAATTTTTTTCATTGCTACTTCATGACTGAAATCTTTTTTACTGTTGTGAATTGTAATGTAAATAATTTTGGAGGTAGAGGTTTGTCAAAGGGGTTGCAGCCCATAGGTTGAGAACTGCTAGTTTAGATGTATATATTTATGTCATAAAATGTAACGCAGCGTAAACTGGAGTGATTTGGGGGTTAAAAACTAGATGAAGGCTGACCCCATGCTGAGGCTCTAGGGGGAGGCTTGTAAATCTACATTTTAAAGTATTTCCCTAAGTGGCTCTGAGGGATTTGAACTAGGGACCACACCAGGGAAGGAACACCTTAGAAAATGAATGAAGTTGACAAAGTAAGACTAAGACAATCCCTAGTAACACAACTATGACACTTGAATTTTCTCTGAATGGCCCTGAGGGCCTGCTCTTTAACTCTGTGGACTTGTTGGTGTTAAGAACGAGTGGAAGAGGCAGCAGGTGTCAGGGTTAGGGTTGGGTACATAGACCACTGTTCCCTAAGCACATAGCCTGTGTTCCTACCCAAGCTTCTGTGTGCCTGTGTTTGGTCTTTTCCTCTAAAGAGAAAAACTGCAGTCTGCAATACCTGCAGACACTAATGGAGTGACGTTTTGTGAGTAGCACCCCACCCCCAGACACTCACTCATAAGCTGTTATCAAAGCTGTAACATAGAGAATTCAGGACAATTCAGTGTGATGATCTCTGAGATACATCAGGTCAACTGACTGATAACATCATGGCAGACTTGGGTGGTAGCGTGAATAATAAAAACCCAGAGACAGATATTGGGGTTCAAGCTGAAGATCAGAAAAGCAAAGCAGCCAGCCACTAAAGACTTCTTGCCTCTGCCAAGGCTCAGACCCAAAGGGGCCATCCTGTCCTTGGCGTGACTGCAGACTGACTGACTCCCGTCTTCTATTCCTCTCTAGTGCTGGTATTAAAGGCAAGCACCACCTCTGTGGCCCCTACGGCTAACTAGTGTGGCTGCCGGGATTAAAGGTATGTGCCACCACTGCCTGACCTCTGTGGCCATGGCTACCTTTGTACTCTAATCTCCAGGCAAGTTTTATTTGTTGGATCATAAAAAAATATCAACACATTGGTTGTTTTGCAAGAAGGAAAATGTAGGTCAGCCTTGAAGCAGAGTCTGCCGGAATGTGTCAAGGGCTCTGTCAGGTGCACATACTATGTGAGGGACACTCACGGGCACATCCCACATAAGTGTGTGAGGGATATTCTCTCATATGCACACACATGCATAAGGGGTAACCACTCTCACAAGCACACACCTGCACACAGAAGTCCTTTTTCTTAATCAACAGTGCTGTTATCACCAACCCGCATGATAATATCTCTCATTATTTTATCACAGTTCATTGGAGGAGTGCTTAGCCCAAACTGTAAGATCCCTGGTGATTCCCGTAATTTCTCTTTGACTGCCCCCACCTGGTGGGAGGTCTTCATTTCAACTTTTCGGGGCTTATACCCAGCACCCTAAGCTGCTACTTCAGTGTGCTGTGCTCATGGTACCTGCAGATGGTGAGAAAGGAAATTTGTAATCTGATCTTAACATCACCACCAACATACTTGAGGTTTCTACCTTTTGTGCTTGTTGTTTTCATTTTGTGAATGGGATTCCTAACATTCCCTAGTCAAGCAAGTCACTAATAAACAGCCTTTGTGTGATGGGTTTGATCTCACTGCCTTTACTCGGCAGATGGGGACCCAGCTGCCATAAATTCTGCACTTCCAGTTTGATGCTGGGAAGGGAGTCTGTGTGCCCAGAATGCACGAGACAGGTTGTTCTTCCAGTGACTGTAGTCTGGTGAGAAGAGAAAACAAAAGCCTCACAGTCTTTGAAGGACCCCACACTTGTAAGCCAGTTTTCAACGTATGATTTCACACTTCCAGTTTGGATGAGAGATCTCAGTGCAGCAGGGTCAGCCCGGAGGACTCTGATATCTGTTCACATACTAGAACTTTCTCCCTCTGCTTTCTGTTTTAATAGAGGTGGACAGACGTGCAGGATGCCCTGTGCAGGGTGATGTAGTGAGTAGCCACTTAGAACAGTTCCTGAAATGCTTCCTGGAAGTGTTCAGACTCTCTACCCACCCATACTTTGTAATTCTCATCGTCCTGGACAGACAGATGGCTCAGATAATTGCTCAAATATCTGGGATCCACCTTAAAAGCTAAGACAGGCTCTAGAAGGATGAGGACAGGAATGAGGCGATGATTTACGTGGCCATCAAGTAAAAATACATGCACTTTTATTTTCCAGATTTATGCTTCATATTTTGTGGCTTTTATATGATAAGCCTTTCAACACTTACAAGACGCACAATTTGTAACATTCAACATTTGGAAAGATATCAATGCCATTTTCAACGTGTCCTTTAAATTGCAATTATTTAGTGATTAATCTTCAAATTTCATGGAAGTGTCATTAGTGAGGGTATATATATGTATGTGTGTGTGTGTATTATATATATTACATATGATAACATTTTAAGTACATGAGGTTTATATATATAGTATTATATATTATAGTATATTGTATATTATGATATATAAAAGGGATAACATTTTAAATACATGAAATTTTTTAATTAATGAAAAAATTATTAATTCACAAAGATTGGATATTGAATAGCAAAACTGAATTTGTACACTTTTTAAAAAAAGATTTATTTATTTATTTATTATGTATACAACATTCTGCTTCCATGTATATCTGCACACCAGAAGACAGCACCAGATCTCATTACAGATGGTTGTGAGCCACCATGTGGTTGCTGGGAATTGAACTCAGGACCTCTGGAAGAGCAGTCAGTGCTCTTAACCTCTGAGCCATCTCTCCAGACCCCCTGTACACTTTGTTTTATCTGTGAGAAAGAGTTTTGCTGTTTAGTCCAGGGTAGCCTGGGACTTGTTGTCTGTCCTTAGCTGGCATCAAGTTTGAGATCTCCCTGCCTCAGCCTCCTCAGTGAAGGGCTTACAAACAGGCACCATCACACCCTGTGCCTTTAGGCATTTTTAACCCACAGATGAACCAGAGCTTTGTAGATGACTGATAGTCTTTATCCAGCACTAGCTCTTGCTAACATGCTGTACTACCAGGCCTGTCAGAGGAGAGTGCAGGGCAAGGGATGCAGATGCTTCATAACAAGCCAGAAGAAAAACCCAAGCTTCCCTCCTACGGGTGGAATTCAAAGAAGAGGACTCAGTGTATGACAACTTATGTGGCTGGTCACAACCTCCTGTCTCATGATTGCATGGCGAATCTATTTTGTTTCACAATGGCTCTTATTGAAGTCCCCTCCCATATGCTCAGATTGTGTGAACTTATATTTAGATCTGATGGTACTGTACAGATGCAAAGATGTTAAAATATTACCAAGAACACTGTATGGAACCCCTTTGAAGAATATAAATGGAAATGTGAGAAAAGTGTGGTAGGGTCTACAGAGACAGAGATGAGTGTTGTAGGGTCTAGAGAGACAAAGAAAGGTGTTGTGGAGTCTAGAGAGACAGAGATGAGTGTTGTGGGGTCTACACAGACAGAGATGAGTGTTGTAGGGTCTAGAGAGACAAAGAAAGGTGTTGTGGAGTCTAGAGAGACAGAGATGAGTGTTGTGGGGTCTACACAGACAGAGATGAGTGTTGTAGGGTCTACACAGACAGAGATGACTCAGTGGGTAAGGAGATGGTTGCTTCTAAGGAGAACCCACATTCAGTTCCCAGCCCCCATGATACAGAAAACAGCAGTCTGTAACTCCAGTTCTAGAGGATCTGTGGCCCTCTTCTGGTCTCCTTGGCAACTGCACACACATGGTGTACAAGTACTCAAGCCCATGCTCACACACATAAAATAAAATAATAAAATAAATCTTTCAAAAAAGGAAAGACAATTTGCAGATGAATACAACCATTTTATATGAAATAATCATCATGGGATGGGATCTTCAGAGTTTAAGACAAAGTGATTGGAATTATATCATGTGAAGAAAAAATTAGAAGAAAGGTAAAACTCATGTTAAGCAGTTGTTAGTGACAACTGGGAAATATTATAGGATAATCTCTAATGATGGTATGAAGATCAAGTAGGAGAAAAAAATACTATCTAATAATAAACTCATTGTCCCCCTTCGGCACGTGGGTGGAGCTCATGAGATCTCCACTCCTATCGTCTGTGTCCTTGCAAGCTCAGAGTTCTGCCACTACAAAAGGTATTGAGACCGCAGAGTGAAGGAAAACCCAGGCCTTCCCTATGGAATCTGGAAGTCTCTCAGAAATGCACGCAAATGGATGGATAAACCATGGTGTGAGCAAGGACTTTGCCGATGCAGCAGACTGAACTATCTCACAGGAGGCATTCCAAGTTTTGCCCACGGTGGGACCTGATCGTGGATCCCATCAGAGAAACAGAGTCTGGTGGATGGACTTCTGTTTGGAGAGGGATCTCGATGTAACCTGAAGGGATAAAATAGGGGATGCAGTCAGAATCTATAATAAAGGTCCTAGGACACTGGGGGTTGCTTTTCTACTCTTGAGAAAAAGCCTATGCTCTGAATTATGGTCTGGGAGGCACACTAGCATTTGTTCTGTTGCTGTGACCACACACCTAACAAAAGCAACTTTAGGGGATAGGGGATTCTTCTGGCTTACAGTTTGAGAGTAGGGAAGCCATAGCAGCCAGAGGCTCTGTGCCAGTGGGAGCCTGTGGCAGCTGTTTATATCACTTCAGCAGTAGAGAGGAGACAGGAAGTGGGGTAGGATACAAACCACAAGGCCCGCCCACAGTAGCTGGCTATATCCAGTGAGGTGCTACATTTAAACATTTCATAGCTGCCCAGATGAGCACCGCCAGCTGGAGAGCAAGTGCTCCCGTGGGGGACAGTTCAACACAAGTCAGAAAAAGAGAATGGCTCTCCAACGCTGTGTGGGCTGGATTTCAAGGGAGAACATATATTGAAAAGCTACTGAGGAAGTTCATTCATGAATTCAGATGTGATCCGTGAAGAACAGGAACAAGGAAAATCGTCTGGGAAGGAAGAAGATGCCTTTTGAAATATAAGAGTTAAAAGTCGATATTAATGGTTAATTAATTAATTAATTATGAGGTCAAAAGAGAAGTGGAATCTGAGATGGTTGGAGCTCTCAGGCTGGGTAAGATGGGCGACCGATGGTGGTTCACATGAAGAAAATGGAGAAGCGATTCATGCCTTATTGATGGGGGCTGTAACGGGCGGTGAAGTGTCAGGCGTGGACGAACGGAGAGGAGAGGAGGTAGTTGGGTAGGCCACAGCTCTTTGGGGAGGTGTTGGAAGTTTTAGAAGGTAGCATCTAGCCGGAAGACGTAGATGAAGGGTGGGGCGAGGGTGATGTCTTTCAAGATGAGTCCCCCCCCCCCCCGGCCTCCTCCTCTGCACCTTTGCTCTGGAAGGGTGCAGGCTGCTCCGCCACTTGCTCCCAATGTGACATACTGCTCATCTCTTCAAGAAGGGTGCTGTTGCTATTTGACTGGAGTTAGAGATACTGAGGGTCTAGGCAACTAAGGAACGCAACAAATTTCAATAATTACTAGGTGAAAATTAACTTCTGATTATATTTGAATGTGTACACACACACACACACACACACACACACACACACACACAGTGTTGTGAACAAGTGATAGAAGAGGCATACCGTGGTCATGGAGTAGAAAATCAGAAATAGGGAAGGGAGCAGTAGTCACCAAGGTCATTTCCCCATTGTTCTGGTAGCATTTATTGGCCAGAGTTAGAGAACACCTCCGATGGTTTTAGTATTGATTGGACAGAAAAGTCTTGGTCAAAGTTCAGATTTTCTGCACTCTTATGCTCTCACTGTGCACTCCGAGTTGTATGTCTTTAAGATACTGTTCAGAGAGCAGCATGTTTTGTCGGTGAAAAGCCTGTTTCTGTGACGTGTTACAATGGCTTTCTCGGAAGACTGCCTGGCCATGTTTCATAATTGGCACACATGGTTGAGTACGACTGTGGATTGCTGTCCTGAGGTGAAATGAATGATCCAAGCCTTCTCTCCATGGCTCTTGTTAACCACTTGTCCCTTGCTCTGGTGAGAACTGGATCACTCCTGAGTATTTGAACACTCCACCTGCTCCGGCTTCCTGGGAAGTAGGGACTGTGAGACTCTGACCAACTGGTCAAAAGGTTGCTGTCATTTACAAAACAACTCAAACTCATAAAAAGCTTTGCCACTTTTTAGATTTTCATTCTGCCTGTGGTTACAGTCTCTCAGGCTCCCTTCACCCTCTTGTCGGTATGCCATAAGGGTTTGTATTAGTGGGAACCCTATTTTGCCTAAAGGGAAAAAATATAAGACTATCTTACCTAATAAGGGATGCTTCTTAACATAGCTTCTATTTTTAACTTCAAACTTTAAAAATTTCTCTCTAAATGCATTTTGAAATGACATGTGGAATGTAAATGTAACTGGCCCAGTCCTGAGTCATTCCCTTCCTCCCTTCCTGCTCAGAGGCGGGGTTTGGGGGACTGCTGCTCCACTGAACACTGATGACATTGCTACTCCCGTCTTAACAGGGCCATGGTAAAGAATTCCTGTCACTTGCAATGGGTGGATTAAAGGGATGCTGGGGCTAGCATGTCCCACAGAAGCCTGATGACCTGGATCATAAGAGTGCATAGAGAATGGGCTCTGAAAGTTGTTCTCTGACCTCCGCACACATGCACGCATGCGCACACTCACACACACGCATCCACATACACCCCCCCCCCCACATACACACACACGCTCTGCATAGTGTGTGGAAGCTGGAGGCTATGTCAGAGGCTTAGGAAAATTTTGCCAAGGTAAAATCTTCTGTGAAGGCTGGAAAGGCAGCTTCCCAAGAAAAGTGCTTGCCTTACAAGAGTGAGGACCTGAGTTTCGATCCACCTGACTCACGTACAAAAGCTGGCCATGTGATATGTGCTTGTGGTCCCAGCACTGGGGAAGCTGAGACAGGAGGATTCCTGGGACTTACTAGCAAGCCAGCTTAGTCTACTTGGTATTTTCTAGCTCTATGAGAGACCTGTCTGAAAAACAAAGCAAAACAGATGGTGCCCAAGGAGGGCTACTCTAGGCATGTTGCCCTGCTCTGGGCAGACGGTCCGCACATGATCTTTTGTCAGAGGTCTGAAGTCCGACTGGGTGCTGGGCAGACCTTCTACACTCCTCCCTCATCTCCAGACTGCTGTCTACTCCGAAACATAGCAAAAGTCATTTAAAAATCACCTTGAAAGATTCCCACTTCTCTCGTGTGTCACAACCGCAGTGATCTTTGTTCTGAAACCAACAAGCAAGAGAACGATGCATGACACAGGTGACCATCCCCACATGGGCGTGCCGCAGAGCCCTCGAAGCTCAGGAGCACTGCTTCACAGGGGTCTGACCTCCAGAGGCCCCCAGCAGTGTGACGGGGAAGCAGGTGGCTGAAGGCCGCAGCTTTGAAGGCAGCTCAAAGAAGAGCCACTCAGCCCCGGTTTCTGAAGGCTGAGATAGGAGAACAGATATTTGGCCTTTCAAGATTTCTGTGTGGGACTTCAAGTTGCAGCTTTCGTTTGAGCCCAAGGCCTTCTGAGAGAAGATCACACGCCAGAAGGCTGAGACAGGGTGGGCTTCATCTGAGAAACTGTCCCCTTTACATCTGAAACAGAGGGACAGGAGAAGTTTGCAAAATGATTTGCTAGGTGGTAACTATTCAAAAGAAAGACTCTTATTTGATCTTACCTTTCCTTTGTTGTTCTTTTTCTTCCTAACTTTTTGGGTAACAGTAGTCATAAAAAGCCCAGTGAATGAGAGGGAATGGAGCTTGCCAGTTACACATGCATTCACTCAGACCTACACATGCATTCACTCAGACTTACACACGCATTCACTCAGACTTACACATGCGTTCACACATACTTACACATGTGTTCACTCATACTTACACATGCATTAACTCATATTTACACATGCGTTCACTCATACTTAAACATTCATTAGCTCATACTTACACATGCATTCACTCATACTTAAATATCCATTAACTCATACTTACACATGCGTTCACTCATGCTTACACATGCATTCACTCATTAATTCATAGTTTTTCATCATGATGTAAATCAGGATGACTTATAACCAAGCTTCTAAATATGCTAAGATAATGTTGTCTTCAAATATTAATATTTATAGAATGGAGCTTATCTATGTATTGTGTGGGCTTCATGAGTGTGGGATTCATGTGTGTGTGTGTGTGTGTGTGTGTGTGTGTGTGTATGGCCTAGGCACAAGTGCAGTGTCTTTTCTACTCAATATCTTACTTTAGTTAATAGCATTTCTATTTACTAAGTATAGTAAGATATGTCGTAGTAAGATATTGTCGTTTGACATATATATAAGATATATATGTCATATATATATGATCTTTAAAACATATATATATATATATATATATATATATATATATATGGGAAAAAAACATAAAAGCCAGGCTATGGCTCCGATGGTGACATTGTTGGCTTTGCACACAGGAGAGAACCACACTTTGTATCCCCAGGATGCTTTTCTATGTAGCTGTGGCATATAATCTGTCTGTAGAGTCAGGGAGCAGGAGGTAGAGACAGGAGAGCCCCCAAAGCCAGCTGGCTGGCCAGATGAGCTGGCACGACAAGGTCCAGTTACAAAAAGAAACGCTGCTTCGATGTAGAAGGTGGAGATTGCCAGAGGAAGACACTCTGCATCACCCTTGGCTCTCCACACATGCCTGCACATGCATGTGTACCTAACCCAGCATGCAAACATGCATCACTCATACATGCGCATGATACACATGTGTGCAATTAAGTACATTTCGCTGTTTCCCCAGTCAGCTACTCTGTAGCTGTTCCTCTGTAAGCATCTAAAACGTGTGTCTCGATCTAGCTAACTGGAGTGTAAGGTGAGTGTCAGCCAAGGGGAGGGTAGGGATCCGGGTAGGAATAAGGAAGGGACAGCTGGGAGATAAAGAGGCTTTTCACTGTGTTTGCTGTTATGAAACTCCTCAAGCTCAAGCTTTGCTCCTTCTTAAAGTGTCTCATTAGTTGGTTAATTCACCCATTAATCATTAATCAGTTCACTAATTAGCAAACATTTATTGGATATTTATTGTGACCCAGGAACTATGGTTAGTTTGGAGGATGTGTTAATAATGGAGATGAATTCAGAGCTTATGGAGGCATCCAGCACTGAGCATTCAAATGGTACCGCGTGCTGCTTATGTTCTGTGTACATCTTTAGAATCCGTGGATATGCTTGTGAATGAAGCAGATAAAGCCTTCAAGTCGTGCGTTAGCTGAGGGTTAGGGTTAGGGTAAAACCAGAAATTACCTGGTACCCAGGTGTCCGGGGACAGTGAGTGTGCATGGAGTGAGGAGCAGGACCTCAGGTCAGAGGTTCATGGAGGACCTGCAGATTGCACAGGCTCCATGGATACAGAAAGTACTTCCTTGTTGGCTCTGAGTGAGATGGGAAGCTCTGGTGACTTCTGGACAGACAGACAGACAGACCTGTTTTCCCAGGGACGGAGATGGCTGTATTGTGAAGAAGTCACAAGTCTCCATCATTGAGGCCACCTGGAGGGCTGTCACTCAACAGATAAGATGGGGGCGCTGGTGTGAGAGTGGCAGCCAGAGTGCAGATGTTAGAGTAGCCCGAGCCGTTATCTGGGCCTCTGAAAGATGATGTGTACAAGACCTGTTAGCCCCAGGTACGCACAAGGTGCTTTTCTTATTGCTGTGTCCAGATACCTCACAAGGAGCAATTTAGGGGAGTGCATGAGTTGGAGTTGTCTAAAGGAACAGAGCTGATAACAATGGATGTTTGTATTATATACAATAGTGTGTGTGTGGTTTATTAGATTGGTTTGCAAGGTGTAGTCTGGATACATCATAGTCCAGCAAAGGCTATGTTGTACTGGAGAGGCTCAGGATCCAGTAGTTGTTCAGTCTGTGAAGCTCAATGGATCTCAGAAGTCCTAACGGAGCACTTAAGGTCAGGAGGATTCTGGGAGAGCTGCTGGTTTTCAGTCTGCATTTTCAGCCTGGAAAGTTGGTTCTGATTTTGGTGAAGGAATGCTGCAGCAACAGGGTAGATGGGCCTCCCAGCAGGAGTGGAGGCGACCAGGCACAGTGTCCTTCCTCGGTGAGTAGGCACACGGTTCCCTTCCTCCCGGTTTTGTTATTAGGGTTGCTACCAGTAGGTGCCACCTGCATTTCAACTCAAACACTCTGATCAAGGGACTCTCGTGCGAGTTTAGATCCAGTCAGGCCAACTGCCAGGATTAGCCATCCCAGGGAGGAAGGATTTACTCTGGATTACAGTTTAAGAAGGAGATAGTCCATAATTGCGGGGAAGGTGTGGCGACAGGGGCAAGAGGCATCTGATTACTCCAAGTTCACATTCAGGTCGCAAAGAGAAGAAGGGAAGTCGGAACCATCAAATGAAACCTAAACGCCACCTCTGGTAGCCCCTACCTCGGGTGGCCCCTGCCTCGGGCGGACTCCACTTCCCAAACTTTCTATCACCTTCCAAAATAGCTCCCAGCTGGGAGCAACTGTTCAAACATGGCAGCCCGAGGGGCTATTTGACATTCAAAGTAGAGCAAGGTGTTAAGGAGAGGGAGCACTCGCATCTTAGGTGAGAACAAAAGGGGACATTTCGTGTAAACAAAGAGAAGACTGGAGCTGATTTGAGCTGTGAGGAGTAGACTGCTTTTGGATGAAATCAGTTTGTCACTCTGTGAGATACTTGTGCTAAGCAGGGGACTGAGATAAAAACAATTGTGAGAGTCCCCAGTAGAATGGCAGTGTAGACAAAAAAACTAAAATGGTGAGTGGTGGTATGAGTGTGGATACCAAGACAGACCCCAGAAATGCACAAACAAGTGATATCTACAGTCACAGAGCAAGACAGTGAAGGGCAAAGACCTACGTGATCCATTCCTGCAAGAAGTCAGGGGGACTCAGCGAAGAAGCTGTTTGTGACTTATGAGAGATGGAGAATCCACGGCCCTCAGGAGAAGTGGGGCTGCTCATGCACAGCTGACTTCTGATGCTGACAACTCTCATCCCAGAATCTGCCACCGGCCTGCGCCATATTGCAGATACAAAGCAGAGGGTTATTGAGGAGAAAAGCTTGCAACCGGGACCGACAAAAATAGGGAAATGCCAAAGTCAATTTTAGAAGAGTGGAAACGATATGCCAAGCACAACCCCTGGAAGTGTTGAAGGGAGAATGGTGCAGAGAGAACGCAGTATGCCTGCAAGCAGTTGTGACCTTTAAGAAAGCCTCCTCAGTCCTTAAAAGGACGGAGCACCAGCATGGAAACAAGAGATGCTACATGAGTTTGGGGGGTTCCACATTCGACACTAGCTACCCTGCTCATTTGGTAATAACTAATGTATTTATCGGTTAAATAAGGTAAACATTTGTTAAATTCCAAGAAATTTTGTGTTTTTTTCTGATCTTATAGTCAATAATAAGCATTTGCTAAGCAGGTGCTCTGCACCAGGCATTCTGACAGGTACTGGGAGGAGATGGGACAAGGACAGTACAGCCCACAGCTGGGTTGTACCCCTATCTGGGACTTAGGAGTGAGTAAGCAAGGGAATCAGTAAACACTGGACAGTAGAAAAGATTAAGAGTCAGGGGTGGAGAAATTGCAGATTTCTACTTCAAATGACATTGGGGAAATTTCATTTATGAAGGAACTTTTGTGGGCTCTGTAGCCAAGTGGGTTTCAAGCTGACACGGATTTCCACATGGTTTGTTGGGGTGGGGTGGGGTGGGAATAAGCAGGGAAATTTGTAGGTAGAGTACCGAATCCACCAGGTCCTGGCAGGCCAAGGAGATCACTTTGCATGTGACCCAATCTTGGAAAATTCTGGAGTATTTTGAAGAGGGGGAAACATGAACCTAAGACTGTGGATAGAAAATGTTGACAAACAACTTTCACTTCAGTATAGATGGAAAACTTGGTAGAGACCTTTGCAAGCTTCTGACCATATCATAGCCACACACTGTGGCTTCAGTTCAATTCCCATAGTCTGTCACTGGCATGAGTAGAAAAGGAATTTGCTTTGTTCTTGATAGAAAATTGTTTTTCAGTGTTGTTAACAAAGCAAAACCCTATCATTTCTCAAGTATCCATTTCTTTGTTACACTTATGTAGAATTGTTTTATTGATAATTTTAAAGGGAATTTTATTAGATTCTTAATGTTTTTGTATGTTTGAGCATGTGCGTGTGCATACATGCATGCGTGCATGTGTGTGTGTGTGTGTGTGTGTGTGTGTGCTTGCATACATATGTGTGTGCTTGTGTCTGTATATATGAGTGGGGTATGTCCTATGTGGAGAGAGAAGACAAGGTCAGATGTCAATCCTCATCTTCTACCTTTTTTGAGATGGGCTTTCCTTGTTGTTCCCTGTTTTGTGCCAAGATGGCTGCCCTGTAGCCTCAGACGATTCCCCTGTCTCTGTCTCCAGTCTTGCTGTAGGAGTGCCTCCATGGGCACATGTATGTACAGACAAACATGCAGACAAAATACCCATAGACAAAAAATAAAAAACTTTGAGTGCTTTGCCTTGATAATTATATCTGTTTAAGTCACCTTTTATATGTCTACACCTTGTACACACACATATACATTATGTCACACACAGACCACAGCTAATTAGCCCATGGCTTAGTTAGTCATTTTTGTTGTAAAGGGACACATGGTAACTTCGTGTCTGAAGAAGACCCTCATCATGGCACTAGGAGACATGACCTGCTGATGGGCTTTAAATCCATCAATAATTAAATAAACAAGGACATCCACCATGATCATTTCTGCTAACAGCCTGGCCCAATGGTAATTTTAATCATGTTTTCCTAAAATGCTTTAAATGAGTCTTTCTGTTTTGGATAATGTTATTACATTTATTTCACTCAGAAGCCTTCAGCTTTTAGCCAACCTTGGAAGTTCCATTATAAAATATTATGTTCAACTCTACTCCAAAAACACTCCTCAACCCAACATTATGTTTTCCCCAAAGCCAGTTCAAACAAACTTGACACACAGTAGGGCTCTTCAGGAATAAGATGCAGGTCTTTTACTCATGCATGAATCCTGCCTGGTACCCCGAAGGCAGGCTCAAAAAGGGAAAGGAATGCTGAAGGGAAGATTTATTTTAACCCAAGTTTCATGGCTGCACCGTTGCCTCTCAAGTGAAGAGCCAAGGCCCAGGGGACACTGTATATTTAAGTTTGATGAAAGCGATGGCTAAGCATGTACAACATATTGTCCTGAAAAGAATGGGAGACAGCACAAGGCATCCGTGCGACATTTGTGCTCACAGCCACATCCTAGGAGCTCTTTGCAGGTGAGGCAGGTCTGAGGATTCCTTTACAACTGTGCTGTGCAGAAGGCCTTGTTCCATGGCTTCCCTCTTGCCCATGAGCCACAGTTTGGAAGTCATATGTTCTGAACTTTCAAATGCTCAACCAGTGGGTTATGGAAAAATTACAGACTCCATAGTCAGAGCTGCTAAACAGAACTGTAAAAAGCAGAGGCGTGCATTTTAGAATTTGAAATAGTGCCTCATCTTTATTGTTAACTGGATTTAGAATTGCCTGGGGGACACACCTCTGGGAGCGTCTGTTCATCTGAGGAGGAAAGACATATCTGAGTGTGGGCAGCACCATACTGTAGGCCTCGGATCCAGACTGAATGAAGAAGAAGAAAGGGAGAAAAGAAACTAAGAACCAGCTTTCTCTTTCTGTTGGACAGTGCTGTGTGGTCAGCTGCCTTGAGCTCCCAGGACCATGTCTTCCTGCCTTCCTGAACTGTGGATTCCTTCTTAAAGCACAAACGAACAAACCCTTCTCTACATTTCTTCTATTTGTCATTTTGTCACAGTTACGAAGAGTAAAGAAGAAAAATACCTCAAACACTGGGACTCCTAAAGGAGTTCAGGGGTGGAAACCCCTCATGCTAGTGTGGGCACTGCCTGCTTGTGGTATCTAACTCAGAGGTCTGAGTTATCAGCATATCATACTGTCTTCTGCTGTTAAAAACGAACTCTGTCACTGTTCCAGTCCCGACACCCAACAAATTCTCTTCTCATTAACTGACATCATTTCTTCTGGATTTTCCTCCAAAATGCACTCAGTTTTCCCATCTCAGATTTCATCACAAAGTACCAGTCTCTCGAGAGACTCGGTACAATGAATTCACATAAATTGTTATGTGTGTATGTGGACACATGAATATGTACATGGAAAGATGGCTCAGTAGTGAGGAGAACTATCTGCTCTTGCAGAATACAGGGTGGGGTGGAGGTCAATTCCTGGCACCTGTATGGCAGCTGACAACTGTCTCTAACTCCATTTCCAGGGAAATCCAATATTCTCTCTGGTCTCTAAGGACACTTCATGCATACGTGTGTGTGTGTGTGTGTGTGTGTGTGTGTGTGTGTGTGTTCATGTGTGTGTCTGCCACAAATATCTTGGGAATACAAACAGGCTAAATTGAAGAAGTTAATTCAATGTTTTAAAAAAATGTCCTTTTCTAAGTGTTATACTTTCAAGAGTGCTTTGGGCATTCACAATGTCAGGGCACATCTCTCAGCCAGTGTCTATCTCATCTCGGAATCAGACATGGCTAAGGAACAAGTCCAGAGCACCAAGAAGTAGCATAGCAGACATTCCTATTTTACAGAATGCTCTGTGGAGATGTCTGTTGAGCTGTGGTGTCAGTAGATCTTATCTGTTTGGTATTTCACAGTAGAGAACTCAAACAGAGCCTGGAGAGAGCACATGTCTGAGCTCCTTCACTGAAAGGTGGGGATGTGAATAAATTTGGTGAATTAAAGCTATGACGTGTGTCTCCCCTCTGTTTAAAGCAATAGAAATGACCTTTAAGTGTCTGTGGGTGGATGGGATGGGTGCTGGTCCCTTGATCTTGGAGAATTGCTTCCCTGAGTTCCTTACTGTATAGTATTTGACTTGGTGATTCATTTCTGGGGTGGGGGAGGGACATTGTGCGAAGAGTTAAGAATACTTGCTTTGAAAAGTAGCTCGAAGAGTCATGATTTTATTTGGAGTTGAGCACTGGAGCTGGGTTTGATCAGGTGTTTTCGGGGCTCAGGGCTCTCTGTTAGGTCCGTGAATACATGATAAGGAGGCATCTCCCCCCAATCTGGGCCCTCCTTCCAGCCTTCCTTCTTTCTATGATATGTCTTTTTCTGTTTCTTGTTACTTTGTAAGATGAGTTTTGTTTTTACTTATTTTTTAAAATATTTATTCATAATTACTTTTTTATACCTGAGTATTTTGCCTGTGTAGGGGTATGAGTACCATGTGTGTGCCTGGTGCCTTCAGAGGCTGGAAGAGGGCACCAGAACTCCTAAAACTTGAGCTACAGATAGTTGTGAGCCATCTTGTGGGGTGCTGGGAACTGAACCTGGGTCCTCTGCAGGAGCATCAAGTGCTCTTATCCACCGACTCATCTTTCTGTCCCTACTTTTGATATGTCTTAAGTTGTTTTTAATTGAAAAAAAAAAAGGCAGGGATGTTTTTAAATAAGAAGTTCAGAATCATGGCTGTCCAGGTGAGAATCTGCCATGCTTCGATTCTAAGCCGGTCAGCACTGTCCATCATGGGACTGGACTTGGTCTGTGGCTCACTGGGTAGTGTGCTTGCCTGGCATGCACAGAAGCCTGCATCTGATCCCCAGCAACCCAAAACAGAACACGGGTTCACATTATTAAATCCCAGAGCAGCAGAAGGGGCACAAAGAGAAGGGCTGGAACCTCAAGGTCATTTTTATAGCAAGTGTGAGGCTAACTTAGGCTACATGGTACCTCTCTTGATCTCCAAATAAACGAATAAAAGTAAGCTAATTAAAATTAATTAAGCATAAAGTTAAAGACTTCCAAATATTTATTTTAACAGCAAATGTGCCCCCCTTTTTCGTGGAAACATGTTCTTAAATAAGAGTTCAGCTAGTTTTGCTGAAGTCCATTTTAATATCCAATATGTAATTAAGTAGAGGGAAAAGGAGCTGCAATAATCACATGCTTTTTCGCACGCTGCATGTTAGTGAAAAGTGCTTATAATATTTATTAACATACAGAATTAGTCTTAACCTGCTGGAAAGAAGGGAAAATGCAACACCTTTCAAAGATGCAAATTGACAATTAACAAAACAATAGAATTCTCGGCCTTCCTCTGTGAGAGGTGTAAATTGATAATCAGCCTGCTTACTAAGCCGGTTGTTTCTATTTAAAAGTTATCTTGAGATGAAGGCTCCCCAAGGAAAAAGGAAATAAGAATATGACCATTTTTGTTAAGTAGCACACTCAGTCTCCACTGATACTGTCTTTCCACCTCTGTCTGCCGTTTACATCTGGAAAATCACAGCCGAGAGAGAGAGGAGAACGTGTGAATTCGGTTTCTCTATATATTTAACAGCATGGCTTTTCACATTTATTGCTGATTCAATTCACAGTTCTGACCTTTACTTTGAAGGTAGTAAATGGTAAAAGAGGCAGACACCTGAAGAATTTAACAATACTTGGCTGTGTCCCTGTAGAACCCGATTGTGTTATGCCCATGTCAGTTTCAGACTTGGCCTAGTCTACAGATTTCGGGACAATAGATTTCTGTTTCCTTCCCCTTGTGAAGGTTCTAGTCCTCTGAAATGAACTGGCAATAGACAAGTATCCAGGAGAAACAAGAACAGATTTGCCTAGGTCTTTAGGGGCTTCCTAGGAAGGTATGTACATAGCAAGGACCTTGAAGGGATTCAGAACTACATAACCCTTTCAGAGAAGAGGAGGAAGGAGAGAGTGCAGGCTCTAAGGACACTCTGAGTCCTCAGAGACAGAGATGAGGCTACTATACCCAGACATGGACAGTGGCCTGGGCAAAGTTCTGTGGATCCCAAGTGTTCTATCTTCAGGCTCAGTGTTGTCTTACCTCAGGTAGGCATGGAAGCACACAAGTGATTCCACTGCTTAGGAGGCTGAGGTATCAGGATAGCCTGAAGTATGAGGCCAGCCTGGGCCAGAGAATGAGACCAAACAAGAACAATAGCAACAAATCCAACCATGTGATTAAAGGGCTGAAGACATTTGAGTCTCTTGGTGGATCCTGCTTTGGGCTAGATAAAAAAACATCACAGAACTCCCACCCCCCTTTACTGGGCTTGGGCAAGAACAATGGAAGTCTGGAAGGACCTTGGCTCTGAGGCAACTTCTTGGGATTTGTTTTGCTTAGTTCAAAGGGCACAGCACACTCAAGCACCATGCTGCAAAGGAAGCCTTGCAGGAATACCTTGGCAATCTCCTCAAAACATACCTTCTCCAACCTGGAATGAGAACTGGTCCTGAGGATCCATTAAGTAAGCAGTCAGAAAGGTGATTCGTATAGTCATCTGCACAATTTTCGGTCAATCCTCCTACGGAAGCCTGCTATGAATACATTAAAACTCTGTTCCAGCATGCCTTCACTCTGTGATAAACACCATGACTAAAAAAGTAACTAGGAGAGATATTCATTTCACCTTCCAGGCAGGAACGGAAGCAGATGCCATGGAGTAACCCTGCTTCCTGGCTTGCTCTCTCTGGCTCACTTAGCTGTAGGGAGATATCCCAGATACCTGTAGTATTGACCACAGGTACGTATTAGGCTGGTGGAACAAAAGGCTGGGGACAGGGACACATGCTCTCTCTCTGGTTCTAGTTGGGTCTCAGAAGGCTGCAGAGGCTAACCTGGGTTACCAGCTTCTCTTGTGAGTAATTTCCCATAATCAATAACCAACAATACCCCTTATCCAGTGTTCGGTTCAATTTCCTTCTCAGCTGGTGTCAGAAGTGGGTTGTATTGACCTCAGTATGGAAATCAGGACATGTGTTACCTTGGGGAAAGGGTTTCGCTAGAGGTAACTGGGATATCTCCCTACACTCAGCTTACTTCCGTATACAACCAAGGACCACCTGTCCAGAAATGGCACTGCCTACAGTCATCTGGACCCTTCTGCACCCATCATTTTCCCAGAGAATGCCCCACAGATTTGCCTACAGGCCAGTCTGGTGGAGACTTTGTCACTCTTGGAGTTTCATCTTCCCAGATGACCACAGCTTGTGTCAAGTAGACACACAACCAACCACCAAAACTCTTTAGAAAGAATACAAAAGCTCTGCATAGCTCCATGCCCCTCAGGAAATCCCCAGCCATCCTATCCATTCTTTTGTGAAGAATAGATGATCAACAAATGCAAATAAAATCTTAGGGGAAACTGGGAAAGGTTGTCCAACTGTTGGTGTTGAATGAAATTCAGGAAATCCCCTAAACTCTCCAGAGAATTGTGCTGCATAGGGTGGGGGGCTCTGACATAAACATCCCCATAAACAAACCTGGGAGTCCTACAGCTCAGGGAACCATTGTAGGCCTGCCCAGTGGTTCTCTGCATCCTTGGCAATAGAATCTGGAGCAGAGAAGAAATTGTGTTGAGATTGGTGGTTGCAGGGAGCAGGGTAACTAGGGTCAGGGTGAGGAAGGGAAGCTGCCATCCATACTGTCTCTTGCTCATTATCTTTCTCTTAAATGGACTATATTCATATACCATCGTACTCAAGACAACTTCAGAGAAATCGTTTTAAAGATTACTTGCACGTGGACAAACATGACTCTTGTTTTTTGGGTTTTTTTTATGTGAATACATGTGTCAGTTACTTGATGAACTAGAGCCTCAGTGTGTGTGTGTGTGTGTGTGTGTGTGTGTGTGTGTGTGTGTGTGTGCGTGCGCGTGTGCGCGGGTCTCATGAAGCCCAGGCTTGCTGCAACGTACTACGTAGCTGAGCATGACACTGATATTTTACTTGTCGCTGTCCTTCCTCTACTTCCCAAGTGAACTATGAACTCTTGTCTCTACCACCTAGTGTTGGGATTCTATATGTGTGCCACCGTGTCTGATGTTATAGAACTAAGGATCTAACCTTGGGCTTCCTTCATGCTAGACATACACTCTACCAACTGAGTGGCATCGATGGCCCTCGTTTATTTCAGCTCAGCTGGGAGTCTTTGTCTCTTCCTCTTGTGTTTATTTCTAGGCAGGAAATGCTGGAGATATGTAGCCAAGCAATACAAAATGCCTCCCACTCATCTGGTTATCTTCTATCTACGTATGGCATTTGCAATGAAACTCATTTTATCACATGCTCCTGACGGTTTGGAAGAGATGTGCAAACCCTACATGTCCAACAGAATGACCACCCTTCTCACAAAGCACAATGGATCAGTCCTTGGGGTCAGCATTTCTGATGCTTACCCTCATGAATATCCAGGAAATTTTAGCATCCTTGAAGAGGCCTGAGCACGCCATGGACAAACATCAGAGCAGTCACTCTTTGTACTTCCTTCTGCTTAACATAATTATTGCCATAATTGTGTTATAATAACATAATCAGTCATAATAGCCTCACTATTGATTCACAGGCCTTGATTCTGTCAGACAGTGGAAAGCCCAACATCAGTCTTGGGTCTTGTGGTTGCTACCTTTTGTTTCTGATAGTGAAAATCCATCAAAGATATTCCTCTATACCCAGGCCTTGACAGGGCATGCTGCAGTGGTGTGCCCATGGGTGATTCAGGTGTCTTTGTGTTGTTAAAAGACTTCCTGAGAAGATGAAGGCAGACAGGGTCTTGGGGACTGGAAGGCTTGAGGTGATATATGTTGACAATGAATGAATGAAAGGTGAGTTGGGGGGAGCCCAGATATAGACTTCCGACATCTGTTTTGGGTCACTGCATCAATCATTGGTCCTGGTAACAGCAGAGAAGTCTGAGAATGGGAAGTTCGAGCAAATTAGGGACATGTGACATTTGCCAAGCCTTTCGATCATCTGAGCAGAGATATGAGATGTTGAAAATATATCAGCTAAAAGTGAGAGCTTGGAGGGACAGTGGCCAAGGAAGGAAGGCTGCAGAGCCCCAGTGCTTTAGGAGATTCTGCCTCAACACCTTCAGACTACCTGGATGCCAAAGCAGTCTCTCTTCCTGTGGGACCTGTTACCAAATCGTCTTATGGCAACCGAACTTCCTTTTCCAGAAAGTTTGATTCTTCTTTGCCCCGTTTACTTTTGTCTCTATGGATGGGATACTTAGTGGCCCTCTCTGACCTAGCTCATCACCATCCATTACCACTCCATCTTCCAGTCTTCCTCCAGGTATGTTCTGTGTGACATCCCAGTACCTCTTCTGGTCTGGTGTGGTGACTTTTTCTCCTGTGTGCCAGGCTTGGTTCATGCCATCTTTTATCAGAGTGCTGCCCACTACCAAATACACCCACTAAACCCTTCCATACCTCTCCACTGCATGACGCTTAATCTTACTGGCACTTAATACCTTCTCAGTGTATTTACTGAGTTTTGATATAATTTTATCTCACGTGTGTCCAGAATTGTCAATGTCTCAGGGTGTAAAACAGTCTCAGCATTATCTCTCGGTGTGAGGTAAAATGGAACAATTACCACCTTTCCTCAAATATCATTTTTAGAAAGGTAATTGATTCAAGTTTCTGAATGTTGAGTTTGCTGACATACGTTCCTGGTGCTCACATACTGTGACGTAATCGCCCTCTCTGAGATGCCCTGGGTTTTTTGACTTCCTTGTGATCAACAGAGTGCAGAGGAAGGGATATGATGTCCTCAACTTAGTCTCTCAATGTGCCACTGTGCAGGGGGGAAGCAAAACTACCCTAAATGAACAGGAGGCATCCAAACCCTCGGACCACAGGAAGTTTCTGAAATAGTGATATCTGCACTCCACAGCAGAGTGACAGATTAAAGCTTATGCTCGTCTCTGTGTTTACATAGTCACACGAATCACACACGACACTGTACTGGGGCAGTGCAGCCCCCACCTCGGCGATTCAGAACATCCGGTTCATAGCAGGGACAAAGAGTGTTTTACCTGATAGTTTTCAGTGAATGAGTGCATGTGTTTATCTCTCAGTTTCAATATTAAGATGAAAATTAGCATGTATGCCACTCCTGCATTGCAGTAGCATGTATTTCCACATATTTACCTTTACCCGTTAAATTTAAACTGCCATGTGGTTTCGTGCTGCTATTTCAGGGTGAGTCCATTTTACTGTGATGTATTTCGTTAAACAAAACTTGTCGACATCAAGCAGGTCTATCTAGTAACAAACTAGCCACCGGTTTTTGTTGGCCTGAAAAAGATTTTTTTAATTTTTTATTTGAATTACAAAAAAGATTGAATTACATGACAATCCCAGTTCCCTTCTCCCTCCCTTCCTCCCCTACCACCCCCCAAAAAACCTTACCTATGACACATCCTTTCTTCTAATCTACACCTGACTCAACCTTTCTGCTCCCTCATGACCTCTGCATCCTTCCTCTTCTTCCCTTCTCACTCTCGTAGCTCCCTCCCTGCTCTTCCCATGTTCTCACTTTGCTCAGGGGATGGTGACCCTTTCCCCTTCTCCAGGGGACAAAGTTTGTCTCTTTTAGGTCCTCCTTGTTTACTAGTTTCTCTGGCAGTGTGGATTGTAGGCTGGTAACCCCTTACTCTATGTCTAAAATCCACATAGGAGTGAGTACACATCATGTTTGTCTTTTTGTGATTGGGTTACCTCGCTCCTGAACATCATGTTTTGCTTATGTATTTTCTCCTAACTTTTGTAGTTTACTATACTATTAACGATTAAGGAAAAATAGTCACCTTAAGAAATGGGTTGTATTGGATGCCATTTTCATCTTGTTTGCGTTGCTATCACACAATACCTGAAGCTGGCACCTTTATGAACCAAGGAGGTATATTAAGTGCCTTAATTTAAAGGTGGGAAGTCTTGGATCAGGAATTTGCTTTGTATGGTTTCTCTGGGGAGGATTCTTGAGATACTTGGCTGTAATGATGTGGGGCATGTTCCCTGGGGAGAGATTGGGGGGCTGGATCTGCCTGGACCTCTTGTGGGGACTGAGCATCCTGTGAGAACTGAATTCATGTCTTCTGTAGGCAATGGCCTCGGTTACATAATTACCTTCCAGTAGGCCCAAGGTTCTGCTTGGGCACCATCACAGAGAAAGGCTGAGCAGTAGCTAATGTGTTTAGGTTTCTGCCTTGTTTTGAGTGACACTGGAAAACCTGTGTGGGACCATAAAATTCATCTGTGAATCGATGGGGGACACATTGCTTCTTCCCTTTGGTCCCCATCACTGCTGTGCTTATGTTGTCGGGAGGCCTTTCTCTACTGACAATAGTTGTATAAATGGCCTCTTTTGTAAGCCTCTCCCTGTATTGTGTGCTCCACCTCCTTTAGTTCTTCTGGATCATAATGCAGCTTGGTATGTTTGTATATTTGGGGCAGTTTTTGAGTGTGTGTTGTTTTTAGACAATGACTTGTGCTGTTGGTGTTACTAGTGTTGTTTTTCCTTCTGTGGCTAGTGTGAAGTCAGCGGTTTGTTTTTTATTTCCCTTTGCTCTGAGCCCAGTTGTCATCAGCTGTCCCTGGATAATGGCTTTTGATATGTCCCATTGTCATGCATTGGACCCTGTCCCTGGCCGAGCTTTCATTTTAGGAGTCTGATTCTGGGATTCTGGGCAACATGATTATCTTCTGTCTTCATTTTTCAGTGTTAAAATCCTTGGCAGTTCCTATTTCTCTGCCATTGTCTTACAGGCTTCAACTTAATATGCAGCCGCGTTGACACTCACAGCGGGGTAAGCGAGGCCTCCTTTCTGTTCAGATGAGAGAATTCTCTTAACTGCACCAAGAGCCTGGGAACTTTTACACTTAGGGGGAAAAGAGCCTTTGTATTGCCCACTACTTGCTAAAACCTTCCCTTCTCTGCTCTTTCCCGCTCTATGACCTACTCCTCTTTATGCCCTACGCCTCTCTAGGCCCTACTCCTCTCTATGCCCTATGCCTCTCTATGCCCTACTCCTCTCTATGTCCTACTCCTCTCTATGCCCTACTCCTCTCTATGACCTGCGCCTCTCTATGCCCTATTCCTCTCTATGTCCTACTCCTCTCTAGGCCCTACTCCTCTCTATGCCCTACTCCTCTCTATGACCTACTCCTCTCTATGCCCTACTCCTCTCTATGTCCTACTCCTCTCTATGCCCTACTCCTCTCTATGACCTACGCCTCTCTATGCCCTACTCCTCTCTATGTCCTACTCCTCTCTATGCCCTACTCCTCTCTATGCCCTGCGCCTCTCTATGCCCTACTCCTCTCTATGCTCTATGCCTCTCTATGCCCTACGCCTCTCTATGCCCCACCTCTCTATGCCCCGCCCCTCTCTATGCCCCACCTCTCTATGCCCCGCCCCTCTATGCCCCGCCCCTCTATGCCCCCGCCCCCTCTATGACCACCCCTTTTGTGACCCTCCCTCTGTGACCTGCCCCTCTGTACAGCTTCTTATATGCTGTGTATCACAAGTAACTCAAAATTTCTTTGAAAACATTTCCTAAGTTTGTATTACAGAACGTTGTTAATAGAAATTGTGTTAAAATACTTTTGTAGGACTACTCTCCATGGCCTTTCTGTGTAAATTCTGCTGCTCAGAAAATAAAAACTATCAAGGTATTCATGAATAAACAAAATGGGCTTAATTTATGCAAGCATATGCATGTATAATGTTTTCATAGTATCCTTTCATTTCACAGCACCTGAGGGAGATACATGCATGTGTGGGGGTGGAGTAAAGAGGGAAATCTAGGACTAAGTCAGTTCAATACAGAAACACCATTCAGAAATATTTTCCGTCACTTTAGACCTGTGGTGTCTGTATGGAACCATGACATCACAGAAATCTCAATCCATTTATATTTCTATAAAAAACTATTTTGATAAAGATGATTAAAAGATTCTGTTAAATCCTTGTTTGTGTGAAAGCTTATTTGTGCCTGTGTATAGAAGTGAATGTCAAATATTATAAACTGTAGCAAAACCTACTCTTGTACCTGCTTTTACCGTGACACCCTTCCATAGCGCTTGCTCAAAGGAAAGTATTGAGAAACAAAGCTTTCAGTGTGTTGAAACACACATTTCATCCCTTGTGCTTGCACTGCTCACTGGCTTCTTGTACTGAGACAAGGTGTAGCATCTTCCTTCATCCATGACCTCACAACTTCGTGTGCTCGTTTACCCTAGTTCCTTCCTTTCTTTAAAAATAAGAAACAAAACAACGCATGGAGAGATGACTTGACCATTAAGAATGCTTGCGGTCCTTGCAGAGGACCTGGGTTCAGTTCCCGGCACCCACACGGGACAGCTCCTGTCACCTGGTGCTCCAGATCCATGACATATGGCATCATATGACGTCTGCCCTTTGCCTCTGGGCAATGCACCAGTGTGCACATCACTTGTAAATATACAGAGAATTTAAAAAATTAAAAATAAAAACCCTTAAAAACTAAACAGGCCAGGCAGTGATAATGCATGCCTTTAATTCCAGCATTTGGTAGGCAGAAGCAGATGGATCTTGTGAGTTCAAAGCCAGCCTGGTCTACAGAGTGAGTTCCAAGACAGTCATGGCTAGACAGAGAAACCGCATCTCAGAAAAAAATAAAAAAAATATCAAAACAAAGCAAAACACAACAAACCGGAACAAAGAGCAACTTTAGGAATAAATGTGTTCTGAGGAGAATCTGCAGGCTTACAGACTAAAGACTTGGAAGTTGTACTCTCTCTTTACCAGAATTTTCTTTCATTGTGCTTCATAATGAACAACTAATTGGCTAATTGTTCTAGCCTGGTTAGAAATTTTCTCATAACTGCAGTTTGGATGGGGAGGTGTGCTGTGTGCATAACTTACGGTCACCATACTGTGTAATAAGATACTATGAGATATAGTTGTGGTTGTCACCCTAATAAATGTATTCACAGTTATCACTGGAAACACCATGGAGTTTGATGCTTTCCATGAATAAGCCAGACATGACACATAAAGCATTTGGGGCAACTTTTTAAGGCAGCTGTCATGGTATTTCAGTGCAAAGTGGGAAAACTCTGAGAATTAAATTGTCTCTTGACATGGCACTCTTCTCTGAGTAACTAATATTGGCATTGCAGTGTCAGGATCAGCAGTGCCTTGATACACGCAGGGAGACAAGCGAGGGTGCCGAGCACACAGGCATCGTCACTCTCCGTCTTCTCAGGGCAGAAGGGGACAGCAGCTGCTGGCTCATGACAGTGAACACTGCGGCAACCAAGGCAGAGCAGGGGTCTCCAACCTTAGGATTCTTACATTGCTAGGATTTGCCATGGCCTCTGGAGAGGAGAATGGGCTTTATATAAAACTACTTGGATGCCGGGGAGAGTGAGGTCTTCCATAGGGGGCTTCAAAGTCAGTCATAACCTTTGGGATAGGGCCTAGGCCAACCCCCTTGTGTCTAGGCTCAGGGAGTATCCCTCTATGTGAGATGGGCTCCCAAAGTCCATTCCTATGCTAGGGATAGGTAAGGTGTTAGTTAGGGGTATAAGGGAGGAGAGGAGGGAGAGGGACTTGGGATTGACATGTAAAATAATTTTCTTTCTAATTAAAATAAAAAATAAATAAAAGTTTACTGAAAAAAAAAAGAACTACTTGGACGTCATTGGGAAGACAGAGGTCTGTGTTCTTGGTAGCCACAGACCAAATTTCAGTAAGGCATACATACACAAAATGTGCACAGAGATGACATGGCACAGACAGTTAAACATGTGTACTCCACCACTGTGGCATCTTGACCCTGGGTTCAATCAGCATAGGGTCGTAAGGAGACTCAGTTACTCTCAGGGTTTGTGGATATATGAGTATGCAATACAGTGCTTTCAAGATAGGAAGGCTGAAAAGGTTATGGGTTGATAGTCTAGGAAGATCTGTTGGTGACCGGTTTCCTGGAAGACAGACATTGGTGAGAGCTTAGCAGAAGGAGTGCAAAGTGCCCAGGCTCAGAGGCCAGAGCATGATGCTGTGGCTCCACTATGCAGCCAGCGGTCTGTTTGCCTGCTCAGTGGGTGTGCTGCTTAGTGAATACTGGTCTTGTTGCATGGATAATGTCCCATTTGAGTCCAAAATAGCTCACACATCTCTCTTGTGTTTAGTAATAAATTGCCACTAACCATCAGGTAAAAGTTCATTCTACAGGAATCCAGATGGTGCATTTAACACTGTTTCCAAGGCTTCCTGCAACTCTCTAGCACGTAGAGTTAATGTAGACATATGGAATTCCAGTGTCCCAGTGTACTGCAGGTCTTCTGTGCAGCTCCATTTCCTTCAGGGTCCTCTCTCTCTCTCTCTCTCTCTCTCTCTCTCTCTCTCTCTCTCTCTGTCTCTCATTCTCTCTCTCTCTCCCTCTCTCTCACCTCTCTCTCTCGCTCTCTCTGTTTCTCTCCCTCTCTCTGTTTTTGTCTCTGTGTCTGTCTTTCTATATCTCTTTCTCTCTCCCCTGATGCCAGAAGTTATCACAGACATAATTTCATATGCAGCATTCTCTCAACCTTTAGAGACAGAACATTGTGACTTTTGAAAAAATGTTTTGAAAACAAATTTGAACTGCTGAGGACAGGGTGTACCTTATGTTGTTCTCAGATAATTTCCTAAATTCCAGCATAGTTTCATTCTTTTTCTATTTCTTTATATTTGTGTTGGTGTGTGAGTGCATGCATGTGTTTTTGTAGGTGTTTGTGGTATGACGGGGGTGGGAGGGATGCACCTGTGTGTGTAGGATTCTAGAAGCCAGAAGTCAACCTTGGTTATCATTTCTCAGGAGCCATGCACCTGGTTTTTGGAGACAGGCCTCTCACTGGTCTTGACCTTGACAATTAGACTAAGTGGGGTGTCATGAAGCCCCAGGGCTCCTGATCTCTGCAACCCAAGTTCTGGAATAAGCACCTAACTTTTTACAACATGGGTTCTGGTGTTTCACCTCGGGTGTCTATATTTTCATGGCAAGCACAAGGCTAACCAGGTAATCACCCACCCTTATAGAATATCACAAGGAAAAGTTTGCATTTCTGCTTGTTCCTGTTGGAAAAAGCCTCTGCAAATTCTATTTACCAAAGAGATTATCTAGGGAAATCAATGGGTGGTGATGTGCTCTCAAGTCTTAGCAAATTAATCATCACATATAATATGTCATAAAATAAAGGGTAGGCAGAGATGCAATGTATCACATCAAAGAAGGCATGGCCCGTGCCACTGGAGCAGGCTTTTGTTTGATGTAGAACTCAGAGAGTTTGAGGGTGGCATGGTAAGAAATGGCTGCCTTCACTACAGATCAATTGGTCCCTTTGCTGAAATTAATTTATTAAATGAATTCATGTCCATGGCCCGATCGAGGGGCTTATCAAGAAACCTAAAGCATCACCACATAAACTGTCCCTGGTTTGTCTACTTTGAATTTGTATTGCCTCTCTTTAGAGATTGTAAGATGCTGAGCAAAAATTTCAAATCCCTCAACAATAGAATGCAAATTATACAATGTGAATTCCTGCTTGGGAAGGTAATCATCTAATGCTTTATAACTCACCCAGATAGAAACAGTTGCTTTAAAAAAAATACTTAAAATATGGAGTTCTCACTCACCCAGTGAGTGGGTTCTCTGGAAATACCCTCCCTCATGCATCTAGGCCTTTAATTTCCCTGCCTTTTCTGACACTTGAAGTTAGGACTGACCCATCTCAATTGAACCACGTTGTCAATGACTAAATCCTCTTTGGTGTTATTGGGGGAATGGGAGTCGAGGTCCTGAGGGCAACATTGAAATGTGATTTTACTGTGAAGACAAAGATGGGAGTTTGTTCAGAAAATGCCAACAACTTGTTATGTGTGGCCTGCAATAAGATCTATGAATTCAGTAATTTCACCCCGCAAAGTAGAGAGAGGAGGAAAAAACAAAAACCAAACAATTCTGTTGTTTGCAGCAATGAACTGCCCTTCAAATACAGTGGCTGTGGCATGCTACACAAACCTTGACTGAGAGGTAATAGTTTGACAGCCTGTCTTTGCCATGTGTTTAATAATTTTGAAATTCATTGCCCTATTTGACCTATTGGAAATCAAGGATTTAGGGGCTGAAGGAAGTGATCAGTGGCCAAAAGTGCTTGCTGCACTTCCAGAGGAACTGTGTTTGAATGGTAGCACCATATCAGGTGGCTTACAGCCATCCGTGACTAAAGCTCAAGGGGGATCTGATGCCCTCTTCTGGCCTCCACAGGAACTGCATTCACATGTGTGTAAACATACACACACACACACACACACACACACACACACACACACACACACACACACACACAAAATCTTTTCTTAAAACCAAGTATTTTTAAAGCGAGTTAATACCCCAATATTTGACTTCTTCAGGTTAAACTTTAAAAATGTGTTTTCAATTAGCAATCAGGTAAAGATTCTAAATTTTGTTTCTAGTGATCCCCCCACATTCACCTCTCCCTCCCCTTTCTCTTTTGACAGTCTCACTGTGTAGCCTCAGCAAGTGATTGAACCCACAAACCTCCAGTGTAGTATTTTTCTGGTATTGAAAGGAAAACGGTGTATGTAAAACATTAAAGGTGATCTGTAGCAGACAGAAGCCACAGTGTTTACAGACATTGCTGTGACAAGTGCTGGTTCATAATGGCATAGTTAGCCCCTGACCCTGTTAAACCTATAGAGCAGAACACCTTGAAATTAAAAGTATATTGGGACGGCATACATATTTTAGAATCGGAGCCCAAGTTTTAGAGGTTTTGTAAGATCTTTGAAAAGTTACCTTTTTAAAATCCCTTTCATGAGCCCTGCCTTTGTTGTGTACATTCCCCTGTCCTCCTGACATACATTTACCCTTTCTTGGTCTTTCTAAAAATTCATAGCACATGAACACTCACTCCATTTACATACATGCATGTGTATGTGATAGGTTAGGTTTCCCATATATGGGGACAAATCTGTTTTCTCTTTTCCATCTCAACTTTATTTAGTTATTTTTTCTTTTTTTTGTGTTGGATAACTGAGTTCAACCTTATAAGTGTGGAAATGGCAAGAACCACAAAAACATACATACATTTTAAAATGAAATTGATAAAGTATGAAGCCCTGTGGCTTTAGAATAGCCATTCTAACTGTAGAAGACTTCACCGGGATGCATAGTAAGTAGGTAATGCATTTATTTGTGAGTTAATTAGAATAAGACGATTTTATTTTTTAGTTATTAGTGTTTTTAAGAAGAAATTTTTAATTAGAAATTTTCATTCTTTTAGTGTGAAAATATTTCATAGTATTTGAAGAGGAAATTGTTATCCCCCAAATGGATTAATATGTACTGAGAGAGCATGGCCAATGCTGTTTCCTAGGTGACATGTGCACATGTCCAATACCTGCCACTCCAAGTTCTGGTGAGGGTGACAGAGAGAAAGAGGCAGGCAGGGAGGAGGGAGGCCAGAGCTCTGAATGCTGGCCAGTGTAACACAAAAAATATAAATGACTCAGTCACTGATATTGGGGTTCAAGCTTCAAGCTGAAGATCAGAAAAGCAAAGCAGCCAGCCACTAGCTCTCACCTCTACCTCAGGCTGAAAGGGCTGATCCTGTCTCCACAAGTTCTCCCCAAGCCTCAGCCTATAACTTCTCCTCAGCGTGGCTAGAGAAAGAGTGCTTCTCTGAGACCTTATATATTTGCCTCATGTTGGGATTGAAGGTTTGAGCTGTAATTCTCTTTTAGACTGATTCACTCTTGTGTAGGTCTGGGTGGCCTTGGACTCGCAGAGATCCATCTACCTCTTAATCCCTAGTCCTAGGATTAAAGGTGTGCACCACCACCTCCTAGCTTCTGGCTGCTGGGATTAAAGGTGTGTGCCTGGCTTCTATTGCTTGTGGCTGACTTTGCTTTCTGAATCCTCAGGCAAGCTTTAATAGATGATAAACAATATCTCATCCCTCTGTGATCCCTCCCAACAGAGAGTGGCTCCTGCCAAGTAGCCAGTGTGGGGCACAGACCAGCAGCTGCTCCCATATGCTTGAGCACCATCCACTTAGTTCTTGGAAGGCACCAGAGATGGGAGGACCTGGGTCATTACTTGAAGCAAATCCTAGCTGTAGCCATGTTTCACGGAGAGTCCAGACCTTTACCCCCTTTGGTCCATTGATCCACCAGTGGGTCTCTGCAGCAGTCAATGCCCATTTCTGGAGAGCAAGCTGCAGCTCCAGAGACAGAGCGGAGAAAGGCCCTTGGAACAGGAAAGCGGGAGGAGGTGAAGGTCCACATGGGTTATTTAGAATAGAAAGAGCTGGCCAGCAATTCCCAAGCATAAATGGTACCCATGCTGGACATCCCTGGTAAGCCTGATTTCTGCCTATCAGCCACTTGCAGATTTTTAACTGGATTGCAGTGTGATGCTAATCACTGTGATGCTAAAAGAAACTGAGGCAGATGACTGACTATGCCTTACACTCCTCTGAGTTAACCTTGAATACCCCCAGAATCTATGTGTGTGGCAGGTAAATATATGAAGACCATAGTTCTGGGATACTGTCCTGTAAAGCTGAGGCTGGAGCTCCACAGCCAGTCACACCCATACTCAAGAGCAAAGATAGAATGAGCACAGCACGCCTGTGCTCATCACACTTTCTCTCATTCATATAGTCATGGGCTCAAGCTGTGGGAACGGAGTCACCCACAGCTGGCTGGGTCTTCCCACAATTAATGTAATCAAATCAACCCCCCCCCCAGGTAAATTCACAGTCCCACGTAATAGAGACAATCTCTCTTGGAGAATCTCTTACAATCGATTGTATCAAGTTGACAAAACTGACAATTATATCTAGTTTATGGATGACTTCATGACTTTAGAATATGTTATTTCTTTAACATTTATTTAACTTACCCTTGACTTTTTATGAGTGGCTCAGACGTCAATGGTGATCCATATTAAAAAATAGCATCTCATGTAAACAGGAGTTTTTGACTTAATTTTCCTTTATAAAAGCAGTCTTCTTGGCATGACATACAGGTCTTATTTGTACAGTTTAAAGTAGCATGTTAGAATAGCCAAATAAAAATAGTGTGTGAAAAGGGTTAGTTGACTGGGGTAATTACCCTGTAGTGAACACAAGAGACACAGAACAAGTTAAGTGTTTAAAATTTCAGTCCTTTTTTTTTTTTTTTAAACTACATATACCATCCCTGTAGTCTGAAGTTTTGGGCTCAAAGGATTTGGGGCTGCCTAATATAAAAGTCACCTCGTTCTTGTGCTTAGTTTTCTATCATAGTAAAAGTATTTGTGGACAAGTGTGGAAGTGGGTTTAGGTGGGGGTGGGGGAAGAATGCTGACCAAAGACAAGAATGTGAGTGGTGAAATCTCTAGCAATAAAGAAGATCTTATTAGTAAGGAAAAAAAAAGATGCTAATAAGAAACAGAATGGCAACATATGTGTGTGGCTCTTATAATAAAATATATACATTATAAATTGATAAATGCTCACATATAGCAATGTATTACAGGCTGAAGTAAAAGGCCAGAGATGTTTCAGGTTTTGGATTTCTGGATTGTTTTCTCTAATTTGGAGTGTGTGGATGTCCCTGATGAGATCCTGCAGGTGTGATTCCAGGAACGTGTCTTTCAGCATTGCTGGTGGGTGCACAGATGTCCCCCTTTTGCAATATTGACGTGCGTCTCTGTGTGCCATAATCTGTGAAGTTCACTGCTGGTTTTCCCTGGCATTTTTGTTTGGTGGATCCAACATGCGACATTAGCATCCAGCAGCCTCCATGGTTTTCGCTACAGTTCCTTGGCCGAGAGTGCGTCCTCTGGTTAGGGGCACTAGGTGGTAGCCAGCCGGCCTGCCTTAATGTCCAGGCCTTGCGCTCATGCCTTGACCTCCTTCAATGATAGACTGTGGTGGTCTGGAAATGGAAGTTGAAATAAAGTCCTCCCGTAAGTTGCTCTTGGTCAGGGTACTTGTCGTAGGAATGGAATAAAGCAGAACAAGGCCCCCAACACCCAAGGATGTTTCATGCTGCAAGCTCCAAAGTGCAGCTGTTTCCAGCTACAGTTTTTCCATTAGTGAAGATGACAGTGCAGGAAACCCCATGTTTGGATGACTCTTCCATAGGCTGATGGGGAGTCAGGGACAGGGCTTCTTAGAGCTGAGCACCTATTCCGTGAGGGTCATGTTTGCTTATAGAACTGTTCTGTTCATGGGCAGAATGGGGAGACTATTGACTTTCCTGGCATATTCCTGTGTTTTCCGGAAGCACTGATATTAGTTATAGGGCAGGAGCAGGCAGAGAGATTTTCCTGGTGCCATACGTCTGGCCCTGTAGTGGTGTTGTGTCCCTGGGGTGCTGTTTGGAGGATTTTGTGAGTCCTGATAAGGCAATTCTGAAGAAGGACCAGGGACAGACAGAATGAAGACACCCTATCCTTGCCTGGAAGAGCCCCCAGCACTGGTCCTGGGGAATTATTTATATGAAGGGGAACAGATGGACAGGCATACATATTTGATCTTGTTCTGTGGGGTTCCGACGTCAGAGTTCTGCTTAGCTTTTCAAGTTTACAGTTATAGATACATGTACTTCTGGCTCTTTTGCAGCAGTGATGTGTGGATCTTATCTTGGCAGAACTGGAGGCTGACGGAATGACATTATGAATGGCTTAAAGTTAATGGAAGTTTGTTACATTAACTTACTAGTGAATGTAAGAGAACCGGAATAGAAACACCGTTTTCTGCTTTGTTGCTAGTTATTGCTGTGGCAAGGTATACTACCAAATGATCAAAAGACATAAACTAAACTTGGAGTTTTATGCCAATTTGAGGGGAGAACGTTTGAACTATAAGAAAGACCCAGTTCTGAAAGTAAGGTAGAAAAACATAGTATTCAGGAATGGGTGTGAGCGTGTCACCTTGGCAGGGACATAGGATCCCAGTAAAGCCACTTTCAGTGTTGTTGTGGGGCTCAGGAGCCCACTCACTGTCCCTCACATTACATTATCCGTACGTTTCTTTTCCCCTGTTTTTCTTGCTCTTAATCATTTTACTTTAGTTGTTTCCTCCACTGAGCAGCCTTGGTGTGTTGACATCCGCTGGCTCAACATGCGTTTGTAATTGAGCTTGACGCTCAGATTCCGGCCTGTAAGCTCTTTCATATGTAAGCCGTCTTGCAGGCTGTTACTAATGTCTGCCCTATGCCCAAGTGCTTGCTTTGGGCTTTGGGAAGGACTGGGATGACTGATGCTTGACATGTGAATAAGTCTTAGCACACTGACTTCTTCCATCTGCTGCTTGGATTTCTTGTAGTTCCTTCCCAGACCCCCACTCAGCACAGGTACCCTGAAGTATCTGTTGGATACTTAGCTGTGTTTTACTGTTGTGTCCACATTTACTTGGCCAGACCCTGGTTGATCATAGGGAGGGGGTCACGGCATGTCCATACCTGTTATTTTTCAGCACCCACCATGGTATTTAGATGCAGTAGGATGTGATGATGTTTCGGTAATGTCAACCTGTCTGGAAAATCCACCCCTTTCCTCAGATTTGCCCTTTGAGAGCTCGCCTCTGGACTCTGTGTTGTCTACAAGCCACGCCAGACGTGGAGCAGAACTTCCCTGATGGCATACATAGCTTTAGTCACACAGGGAGCATTGTGCCACTGAACTCAGCCTCCGGTATCAGGCGTGATTTCCAAAGTTCCAATCCTCTGTGCACACGTTTGTGGAAACGGCGAACATGGGCAGATTTATCTACATCTCTTCATTCCTATTCCACGGCAATAACTCCTTAGAGTAATATCTGAAGTTATAGTAATTTTCCTCATATCAGAGAGTTTCTAACTATGTTAATGGAAGTTAGCCTGGTGGCAGAGGCAGCCGTGAGAATTACCTTTCCTGCAACATTTAAACAATTTACTTCATCTCTCTTCAGCTTACCTGCTCATGCCTTCGGATCATTGATGTTGACCTTGTTGGAACTTTGTCTATAATCATGACAAACCCTTCAATAAAGTCCTACCAAAAATAACATTTAAATGTCCAAGTGATTTTTCTTAACCCTTTCGCTACCTTGCGGTGTGCTGTGACAAGTCAGAAAGAGATGATGTCACAAGACGCCATTCCACTGCACCTCTGCCAGCAGCCAACACCCAAGAACACCGTATTTTTAAGAACCAGAAAAGACGAGTAGTAAAACATCCTAAGTAGTAGATAATATTGAGCCCTGTCTGTTGATCGATACCGAATAGGGCCAGCAAGGCTCTCAGAACAGCTATGTGACCATGACCCTCACGGTACACCTGAATTTCCATTTCCTCATTAGAGGGTCCCGAGCCTGGTAACCCACCTTCCTCAGCTGGTCTACTCCAGGCCATTCTTTAGGCATTGCTTTAGTTCAGATTTTGTCTTGGAATTTATCATTGGCTTCCAGGGGAAGCTGAGGCCCTTCATTGCTCTAGAACCTTCTATCCACACCCCATCATAGTTCTGGGGAACTCTGTTTACACTGTTCTTTAACTAAATTGTCTCTCTTTTAATGTCACTTTGGGGCAATGGACTGCACCTCTGAGCTACCAGTGTGTGGTTCAGACAGGAAAGCATTGACTACACTCCAAGTCTCCCAACGGCCTGCTGTTAGGTCTTGGTCAAGTTGTTTACCTCAGCTAAGTCTTTCTGTCCTGCTGAATGAGTGGACTCATGCCCGAGTCCTCGGTATTGTCATCATGACCGAGGTCGTGAAGTGCTCTCCAGGGTGCTGGCCTCCAGGCCCTTGCATAGGAGGCTCTCATGCTGACCACTATGAGGGCAGCTTAGGACTCCCAAATCTGAAAAATCAGAAATCAAAAGTGCCACCAAATCCAGAACTTTCAGAGTCTCAACATGAAACTACAAGCAAAAAAGTCAACATTTCCTTTCACTTGGCAAGCTGCAGGTGCACTAAATATGTGACATAAAATCACCTTGAGGCTATGTGTATGAGGCATACTGGAAACATAAGAGAGTTTTCCATTTTTTACTCAGCTCCCATTCCCAAGATGCCTCATGGTGTGTGTGTGTGTGTGTGTGTGTGTGTGTGTGTGTGTGTGTGTGTCTGTGTGTGTGTGTCTGTGTGTATGTGTGTGTGTGTGTCTGTGTGTATGTGTGTGTGTGTGTCTCTCTCTGTGTGTCTGTGTGTGTGTCTGTCTGTGTGTATGTGTGTGTCTGTGTGTCTCTCTGTGTGTGTCTGTGTATCTGTGTCTGTATTTGTGTGTAAGTGTGTGTGTGTCTGTCTGCGTGTCTATGTGTCTATGTATGTGTATTTTAAATCTGAATCTAAAATACATTATCTGAAGCCTTTGGAACAACTTAACCTGTATGGTTAGAAACCAAATGCATATTTTTTGTTGTTGTTGTTGAAACAAGCTTAACAAAGTATGATATAACTTTAAAGGTATCTGCAGATATGAGAGCCATAGTCACCTCTCTTTGCTTCCTAAATATGAAACAAAAACAAATGCCTGACAATTTTGGCTTGCGTATGTGGGTAAGGTACCGTCTTGTAAGAATGGCTTGTTTATTACATTGCCTGTGATGGGTCAGAGATTTTTTTTTCTCTATGTTAAAACTCTACATCTTGGTGAGGTTTCTGAGATGCTACTTGAGGACTATAAACTCTCAGATCAGGTTCAGAGCTTGTTTTCCTCAGAGAAACAGTACCTGCTGAAGTTTCAGCAAGCCCACCAGCATTCTAAGCCCCAGCTCTCATATTACAAGTAAAACAGTGAGAGAGATTGTCCTTCGGTGGGTGAAAACATATGGGGGGGGGGCTGCGTCTTTTCTACTGGACCAGCATTCATTCTTCACTAGTGCCCTCAATGAGACAGACCTGCCCTTTAATCTGCAGGCAGATGCTCAGAACTTTTCTTTGCTTGGTGTGAGGACTGGCATGAAGGGCAAAGGGGGTATCCTGGGCTCCATCTGCAGGAAACAGATGAAGACATAGCTCCGTAGCTTAAGCGAGCAGCGTGAACTGGGCAAGTGTAACAACAGCTTTCTCCAGGAAGAGGGTACCATTCATTAGAGGTCTTCTCACTAATGGTACGTAAACAGATCCCTAAACATATGCTAAAGATGGGATAGCAGGAACTCAGAGGTTACCTCTTTCTTCACAAATCAATTTCCATTTCCATTTCATGTTGCTGACATGGATGGTTCCGGCCATCCCTGTTTGCCTGCTTTATTTTTTAACATTCTCCTGTGCAAAGTGTGATAAATACTATGATGAGCGATTTTATGATCCATTTATCTCGGTAATGGTGACCTCTGTCACTTGAACCACGGCTCAGTGTATGCTCCAACTACAAAGAGGAGGCGCAGGGCATTGAGTGGAATTAGCGAGGAGGCAAGAGCTGATCGCCTTGTGCCAAACCAGTCATTAGCGCCCGGGAAATGCCACACTCCACAAGCTTTGCTCTGGTTATGTGACAAACGTAAGAGTCAAATCAGTGGTTTAGATAAAAGCACGGCCTGTCCAGGGCTCCCATGCCCCAGCTCTACATTTGGGAGAGTTCTTTGTTGTGTGGGAGCTGCCCTGTGTCCTCAAGATGTTGAGAAGCATGCCCTGCCTAGGATGTTCAAACCCTGAGGCCTGCCTCATCGTCATGTAAGACTGCTGTTTGAGGGGTCTGGAGAGATGGCTTAGTGGTTAAGAGCACTGACTGCTCTTCCAGAGGCCTTGGGTTCGATTCCCAGAGTCCACACGGCAGTGACTCTCTGCAACTTATACGCGTGGTACACAGATAGATATGCAGGCAAAGCACATAAAATCAACTAATTGGTTAATTTTAAAAAGACGGCCCTTAGACAACACCTAACATTCACCAGTGAGCGTAAAAGCATGCCCACTGTACAGTGCTATCTAAATTCCATGTTAGAAGTCTGTAAAGTAATTGTCATGGAGACTTGAGGACAGGAGTTCCTATCTCCAGCACCCATGTAAAAGCCAGGCTGGGTGATACAATCCCAGCATGAGGGTGGCAGAGACAGGTACATACCTAGAGTATTGGAGGATTCAGGGAGAGACCCCATCACAAAGAAATAAGAAAGACAGCATTAGAGGAAGACACCTAACCTCTGTCCCTGGCTCACACACACACACACACACACACACACACACACACACACACACACACACACACACACACAAACATACACACACACACTCACACACACACACACTCAAACATACACACACACACACTCAAACATACACACACACACTCACACACACACACTCAAACATACACACACACACTCACACACACACACTCAAACATACACACACACACACTCACACACACATACACACATATACACACACATATACACACACTCACACACACACAAATGCACATGCTCATACAGGCACTCATACACATATACACATGCGTGCTCGCACACAATCATACATACACACTCATACACATACACACACATACAGAGTCACACAGGCACTTATACACATACACTCACATACATACAATTACACATACACACATACACACTCACAGACACACATACACATATACACATGGATGCGCACACACACATACACACACACTCACACATACACACTCACAGTCACATATACACATGCATGCTCACACTCACACATGCACACTCACACACACACACACACACACACACACACACACACACAGTAGAAACTATTTTACCCACGAATAAAGAGGCACTTAATGTAACACAACTCTGATAGTCACACATTTCTAGAAAGAACCGATTGTTCCATGCTGCAGGAGATTTCAGATTTTACCCCTTGTCATTTCTTACATCCCATGTGTCAGCGAGTACTGCGGGCAGGAGAGAAGTTCAGACTTTCATCTGCCCACACCTCTGCTGTGTTGTAACCGTGTGGCTGGGTTGAATTCATCATCTTCTCCATGAGTTTTATTTTCTTGTAATTTGGAGGAAAGGGGTAGACCCAGCCAGACCCGAGATAAAGGTTGAGAACCATGCCAAGTAGAAATGTCTGCCCAAGCAAGCCTGAAGACCTGGGGAATATTTAGACGGAGTAAAACACAGAAAGTGTTTTATTTTATTTTGAAAACTTTAAAGCCCTCCTTAAAATAATGGGAGGAACAGCGGGGTGTTGCATAGACAGACCTCAGGTCACTTTCTTTGAAGCTGCCACTTTGGAGCTGGCTTGACTCTGTTCTTGGTTGACAAGTGTGGAGTCGCCAGTCACCTTGGCAGGAGTGGTGGAAAGACTTTGCTGATGGCAGTATCAAAGCATCACTCCCTGCTCAAAAAGCAGAAGCCCTTTGTTCATATTTTCAGTCTCCAAGCAGTAACTGTGACTTGACAACTGGAGATTTTGAAAGGGGGAGAAGTTAGTTATGTTTATGTAACATGAACTCTGCTTCTTTAATTGTGTCTGGCTCATTTGAAGATGCTGTATACTTCTCTAAAGATACTTGGTGAGTTGTAAGGAGCTTCTCCTATAGGTGAAAAATGAATATCCTCCTTTATAAGACTCTAACCTCTGTGGAAGCATTGCATGCGAGTATACATATATGAGTGTGCAAATTGAGTGCACACATTAGTGTGTGCATGTGAGTGCATACATAAGTGTGTGAATACATGAGTGTGTGTATGAATGTGTGTGTGTGAATGCATGTGTATGAGTGCATGCATGTGAGTGTGTGTGACTACATGTATGTGAGTGTGTGCATGAGAGTGTGCATGTGACTGCATTGTATGAGTGTGTGCATGTGAGTGCATTGTATGAGTGTGTGCATGGCTGTGTGTGAGTGCATGCACGAGTGTGAATGCATGTGTATGATGCATGCATTTGAGTGTGTTCGTATGAGTGCATGCATGAGTGTGCACATGAGTGCATGTATGAGTGTGTGGAGTGCATGTATGAGTGTGTGTGTATGTGTGTGGAGTGCATGTATGAGTGTGTGTGTGTGAGTGCATGCATGAGTGTGCACATGAGTGCATTTTATGAGTGTGTGAGTGCGTGCATGAGTGTGCACATGTGAATGCTTGCATATGACTGCATGCATTAATGTATGCATGTGAGTTTGGCGTGTGAGGGCAGGTTGTCAGTGGAGGACAGAGGACCATCTCCAAGTTTCTTTTCTTTTCTTCTCTTCTCTTCTCTCTCCTTTTCTTTTTGAGATAGGGTCTTTCACTGGCCTGACACTTGCTAAGCAGGCTGCTCTGACTGCTCAGTGAGGCTGGAGACTTCTTGTCTCTGCTCCTCCGTGTGCTGGGAATGACAAGAACACAACACCACATTCCGCTTTTTATGTGGATTCTGGGGACTGACAGTGCTACCCCCACCCCAACCTTCATAGAGAAGCTTACAGTAAATCTTCTCCCTCTTAAGTATTTGGCAGTTAGCTCCCTGCCTGTGGCAGTAGAGACCTGAAAGGATCACTTCCAACCAGGACAGATCTTGAGTGCTGGGTGAGCCGTGGCCTTCCCCTGTGTTTCAGGCCGTCTGTCTCTAGGGCAGGCAGTCTTCCCCTTGCTATTGGTTTCATCTTCTTACTTTCCCTGGAGTATGTCTGGATGACTTTGAAATTGAGGAAACAGAGGCATAGTCAGGTTGAGGGATTTTATCAAAGATCATTGGGTGCCTAAATTACCAGGGGACAATTTACGCCCTGTGTGTGTAGAGGGCCCCCTGCCTTGGCTCTGAAGGGCCAAATGACCCCTGTGTGTGAGCATTGCCCTGCCTCGCCTCTGAACCTCTTGCGCTCTCTCAGACAGCATCATTGCTGGATGTTGGACTGCACTGACATCCACATCTCTGTCCTCCTGCCATCAAAAACACGCTGTCTAGGGACCATCCCAAGAGGCCTGTAGAGCCTTCATCCTGGGCAGTGGACAGCGGCTCTGCTCCCTGCACAAAATCTCTGAAGAGCTTTCTGTTTCTCCTTGACTCAGGTATTCTTGTTATAAAAACGGGCTTGGGGCAGGAGTGCAGATCAGTGGTAGAACACCGGCGTGTAGGACCCCTCCATGTGGGGGCGGGTAGAATGAGGGAAGGGAGGAAGGAAGAGGCCTGGGCTGCCGTGGTGTGGGTTGTGTAGCAGGCTTTGTACTTCCTTCCCATGCACGTCTGTCCTGAGTTTTGGATGGTGTTTCATTCATCTGGAATTGTCAGAGTTGTAGTATGAAATCTTTACCTGTGTAGAGAGTGAGAGACTGGGCAGTGTGGGACTGTCACTGAAACCGTGTCCTGTGGCGGGAGGGCTGCAGTGAGCTCATGCTTGTCTATAGTAAGATGAGTCATAATTCAAACTTTCTGTATGCTCATCTTCAGACTGAGTGAAGAGGACACACAGGGGAAGAAGACACTTGCCCCGGCTAGTCGCTGTCATCTTCACAAGCTACATTCATAGAAACGGAGAGAAACTCAATTGAAAAAAAAAATGGCTTCATAAGATCCAGCTGTAAGGTATTTTCTTAATAAGTGATTGATGAGGGAGGGCCCAGCCCTTTGTAGATGGGGCCATCCCGGGGCTGGTGGTCCTGGGTTCTATAAGAAAGCAGAAAGAGAAAACCACTAGGAGCAAGCCAGTCATCAGCACCGGTGCATGGGCTCTGCCTCAGGTCCTACCTCCAGGTTCCTGCCCTGTGTGAGCTCCTCTCCAGGCCTCCTTTAATAATTGACTATAACGTGGAAGTATAAGACAAGTAAACCCTTTTCTCCCCAACTTGATTTTTTTTTGTTTGTCATGGTGTTTCACCATAGTAATAGAAACCCTAATTAAGGCAACATGGAAACTAAGACTGCTAAGGGTAAGAAAATTAGTTCAGTATTGGAAATAATACTTTTATAATCGAATCAACTGTCAAGTGTTTTGGGGCCTTCACGTGTGTTCATATATGTGACGCACTCTGTGATCTCTCTAGAGATTATTGACATGAAGAAATCACTGTTATTATTAATGTCCCCATCAAGATTTCTTTGGGTGTGTGGAAATAGGTGCGGGGGCAAGAAGACACGTCAGCCGCCAGTCCTCAGAGAAGCACCATTGCTTTATTTATTTATTTATTTATTTATTTATTTATTTATTTATTTATTTATTTATTTTGAGAGTGTCTTTTTCTGGCCTGAAACTTGCCAAATGGCTTAGAGTGGGCTCTGAGAACCTGAGCATGCACTTTTTTCTATGTGGGCTCTGGGGGTCAGGGAAAGCACTTACACTGTGCCATCTCTACAGCACCAACACCCACCTTTCTAACACCAACAGTGTTGGGGAGGAAATACTTGCAGAGGCTACATGGCCTTCTCTGTTGAGGACCAATTCTCAGAGTCTGGGCAAAACATAGCTCTCCCAACACGCCTTATATTTGCATCTAGGCTCAAAATACTTTGTCGGTTTGTGATGAAGCCCCTTTAATCCTGGGTGACAGTAGAAGATTTAATCATATTAAGATCATGATGAGGATCACAAAATATTTTTCTGTTCTCACATGATTACGAAGGCCCTGGTCTGCTCTCAGTGGGCTTGCATTAATGCATGAAGGTGCATCCATATAACACACAAATTAGTATCTGTATATTTTACAGTAGCTAAAGTATTTTAATAAGTTCATTAAAGAAACTTGCAGAAACCCTGAATTTATTTTTCAAATACATTTTGGCTTATTTATGCAAAGGCGAAGCCATCCGCATATTTGGGAAGAACTGTTGCAGTTGGGTCTACATGGTGTGCTCAGAGGGAGCTCCCAGAAGGCAGGGTTAGAAGCCAGGCTGTTAGAGATGCTGCTCCCCCTCCCCCCCGCCCCTGGGTGTGAGCCTGGATCTCACCCAGTAGCTCCTGACTCCCACAACCTCTCCAATGCAAGTAACAGTACCAAGAACCCACAGAAACTTTGAAGGTGAAGCAAAGTGTCACTGTGAAAGTAACAGGCTATCACCGTGACTGTGACTGCACTCACTGTTGGTCCAGCAGTTAGGTGGTCTCCACTGTGTGTTCAACTTAGGTATCATATCTTCCCTCTAACTGGTGTGTCTATCATATAGCTCCGGTGTGTGTGTGTGTGTGTGTGTGTGTGTGTGTGTGTGTGTGTGGTCTGGAGTCCTGATACTGGTCTTGATTTTTTTCTTTTTGCAAGTAAGGTATGTTATTAAACATTTTACAGACTCTTTATTTCTTAAACATCCCTCTTGTACCCCTTCTATATTTGTTCCTAAAAAGAGTGCCCCAAAACTTACTTTTTGTCTTACAAATATTTATTTATTTGTGTGTGTGTGTGTGTGTGCCCACATCCAGAAGCCAAAATAGAATATAGGATCCCTCAGACCCAGAGTTACAGGCATTTGCAGGAGCCCTAACTTGTCCTGTGGCTTTTCGTGTGGGAAGCCTGGTTCTCATGGTTGCCCCCAAAAGCCCTCTTAGACCCCTCCCCCTCCCCACTGCCATCTCTCCAGCCCCACCCCATCTCACTTGTTGAGTGTATATTTTCCCCTTTACTGAGGATGTTGACATTAGAAAAACAAACAAACAAAAGTGAACAAATGAGCAAACAAAACAGCGAAGCTAAACGTGGAGGGCATGAGCTTTGACGTTTGTCCATAGTGCCTGATGCTTAAAATACCTGAAATTCAAACTCCTCTGGTTATCCGGGGCTGAACGGAAGTCTGTGCAGGCGGTGTCTCAGAAATGCCACATAGGAACATGGTTTCACCCCAACCCCTTTTTTGGGGGTGTGCTGTGTGTTTACTCAAAATGTGTGTACTTTCTACTTGTCCATCTGGCATCGGCTGTGGAACCAGCCTTCCTGGCTGGTCTGTGTCAAGGGGACTTTAGCCTTTTTCATTATAAACAGGAAAGGAATAAAAATCCTATAAAAAGAGCCCTACACACATATCCCTCACTTTTGTCCTGTTGTCTCTGGGCAAGTTTTTTTTTTTTTTTTTTTGCCATTTACCTCAGAATTTGCATTGCTTATTGATTGGCAATTTGAAAATTGTTTATTGTGCTCTTTTGTTTCTGTGTCCAAGAGCTAAAACAAAAGCCACCAGACCCTGCGAGGTACACATTTGCATGCTGCAAGCGTAAAAAGTAATTGCTAATGCATATTTATGTGGCACAAATTTTCCATTTGTTTATGCATAAAATTATCAATAGTGCAGGGCGGCCCAGCCGTAGAAAATGGTGACCTTTTTAGCTTAATAAATAGAAATCAGCTGTTATTGTGAAGGGATCAGCCATTTATTCTGTGTTGAGGGACATTGCCGGGAAAATGCAGACCAGGACTGGCAATATCATTAAATGGCAGGCCAGCGACCCTTTCGGTACAGTCTATTATACTTTATCTAATAGGGAATAAATGACTCTGCTTGGCAAATGGAATAAAGAACAACAGTGGGTTTAATTTTTTTTTCATTTTATCACTATATGAGTTTTAAACCTGTAAAACCAAACCATGAATCTCATATTTGACCTGTTGCTAGAATTCTCTCAGAAATGACGGTTTTCAAGTTGCTTCTTGTATTTATTAGTCTCTGGCTGTTTAGCTTTGTACCCTGTACGATGGAAAAGCCAACCAGGTTATATTGTTCTCAGAGGAAAGAGCTTTCGGTTTACAGTTGCCTCCCCACCTCCTCCCCCCCCACCCCACAGCTAGCTTGCACTTTGACTCCCCCCCCCACCCCAGCTAGCTTGCACTTTGAGTTGAGGTTTCCTTGAGTTTAACAAGGTTGTCCTCTAATTGACGTTAAAATAGCGAAAATAGAAGCAAGTATTATCAAGTTAAAGTTATGGGATGAGTGTTTTTAATAAGTATTTTACCTTTCTTATGACAAAAACAGTTTTTAAAAGTCAAGTCAGCAGTCCCTTTGGTTTGGGGACTATTCTGTAAACATTGAGGGCCTCAGCTATTTCCTCAGCATGTAAGAAAACACCACCCCAAATTGCCCCCTCTTTGGGTGACTTTTTTTTCTATATTTGATAAATGAAATGCCTTTCATCTCCCCAGAGCCCCTGTGCCTCCGCTGGGTCTCCTACTGTTTCCATATTAATCAGCTTCTATACCTCTTGGCCCCCTTCCCCCCACCCAGTTCTTAAAAATCACTGTAGAATTGACTATTAAATGGAAGTTGTGTTTGCTTTTTAGCTCTCCTCATGCTTTAGACCATGCACTCTGAGCTACAGGAGTGCACCTTGTGGGCAAGACGATGACCCTGGAGACGGACCTGCCAAGCCCATTCAGAACATGGCTAGCCTCTAGGAGGCCCCCTGAGTGCAGCTCCTGTATGGGCTCCTGCCTAGGGTTTCCACAATAATGGCTTCACAGCCTAGTCTTTCCCTGGGTTGGGGTTTCAGAGTACAGTGTGTTCTGCAGCCTGTCCACGGCATGACTGAGTGAGCTTTTACTGGTAGAAATGGACTGCCCTTCCTTTTGAAAGCAGAGGGTGTAAATAGGATTGCACCAGGGCACATTAGTCCATAAAATGAATATATTTTTATGTCATTTGTAAGGTATTGACTTTAGGTCCATTAGGTCCCCTGTCCCTAGAGGGAAGAAAAACAATGATTTAATGGGCAGCTTAGAATTCCCTAAGAGCTGCAGCATTAACCCTTCGTTCCCTGACTTCCTGCCCTGCTACCTATAGCCAAACAGTAAGGGAGGATCGGTGGGGAGGGCCCCTGCCCTTTTTGCCTTTCCCTGCATTTCACAAGGGGTCACCAAGCAGAGTTTAGTGTGGGTATTTCTTTGTCTCTGCATGTGACAGATCAAACACCCTGAGTGGATGAGTTGTAGGTGTTGATCACCGTTTCAGATGGCACATTTTTATTGAGAAAGGCATTTTTTAAAACTGATGAGTTGATTTTGTTTTGACTGGATGCAGGACATATTTATTCCTCTAGAGTCTCAGAAGCTCAGGGTACTGTTTGAGAGTCGAGGGAAGGGAGGCAGGAGGCCCTGATGGGTAGTGGGTTATTGTTTTGTTTTTCAGTTTCGCTTGAAGGAAGAATGTATTTCTGTCTCAACTCATCGCAGTTTCATGGCAGTTATGGTATTGCTCCAGCCAGCAGTAGCTGATAGTAGCAAGAACGATGGTCTTAGTCATTGTGAGATAGGGGTTTTCCTTTCCCGGAAGCGGAAGAAGACAGTCCCCTACCCCTTCCCATAAGGTGGCGACTGAAATCCAATTTCTCCTGATATGTAATTAAGTTTAGGTTTGTAGCACTTATACTAATCCCAGTAACATTTCTACAAATGAAATGGAGTTTTCTCCTGGACTTCGGCAATGACACGGCCATTCTTACATATGAAAAAACCGAATCATAGCAGACAGAGGAAAAATTTAATAATTTCTTTTATCTTTCCAGTCTTCGGGCATCCCAATGTCTTACATAGTATATGCGAAATGAAATATAATTCTTTTTAATTTGACCTGACATAAATAAAGATGCTGACATTACTAAACATTTCAAAAAGTTTATAATTTGTTTTCAAATCATTTTGTCCTGTAATGCAAATATAAAAATACAGGCTCCCTCTTGTGGGAGAAATTACTGTACCCTGTGAATTTCACCTAAAGGCATGCTGAGACAAATTTTGTTTCATTTTGGGATAAATGAAACTTCGGTCATCTCTTGATTGTTGGTCAAATGTGGCCTTTTATTGAACGGAACAAAGTCCGTTTGGAAAGGTTTTGAAGTCATGTTTTCATCACATACTCCTATTACAATTGGATGACTGTAGACTGGCAGCCGCTGTTTTGGCTTAGTGCTATCACTTCCATGTGTTTGCTGGGATAGCACTTTTCATTTTGCAGAACTTTGTATTAGAGAAAGTGATAAGCTAACAGCGTGGTTGTTGTTTGTGTTAGTCTTCGCTCTTTGACTCTTTTGAGGGGCCGGCCACCTAGCTCCCAAATCAATACACATGGAGATGTATTCTTACTTATGAATGCCTGCCCTGAGTTTGGCTTATTTCTAGCCTGCTTGTCTTAACTTAAATTATCCTGTCTATCTTTTGCCTCTGAGTGCTTATCTTTCTATATACCTTTCTTTACTTCTTACTCTGTGGCTGGCTGTGTAGCTGGGTGACTGGTTCCTGGTGTCCTCTCTCCTTTTCTCGCTCCTAGATCCTCCCAGTTCTAGCCTCCTATTTACTCTCTCTGCTCACCAGCCCCACCTATCCTTTCTCCTGCCTTGCCACTGGCCATTCAGTTCTTTATTAGGCCAATCAGGTGTTTTAGACAGGCAAAGTAGCACAGCCTCACAGAGTTAAACAAATGTGGCATACAAGAATGCAGCACGTCTTTGCATCTTTGAACATTCTACAGTGTAAACAAATGTAACAATCTTAACATGAGATTCCACAGCAGGGTTCTTTGTTTCTTGGTGGTGGTCTTTGGACACCTGTTTTCTTTAAAATCACACTCAGGAAGAGATGGTACACTGCATCAGTGCCGTTGACTTGGCAATTAAAATCACGAGCCAGTAAGTCAAAAAAGCAGACCTGACAATGGACACCCCTTGGCTGAATCCACCAAGGCAAGGGGGCCTACTTTTATAAGTTGGATTTTTAGGAGTTTCAAATGATAGACAGGAGAGGCTTTTCTTTTTTGGTCTAACTTGGGGAAACCAGGAACAAAGTCAACTTTATGACATCAAGATGATGTAAGAGGTTTGGGGTGTGTAGATTAACAGTTAAGTGCTTGTATCTTAATTATGATGGGTTGAGGTGGATCCCCAGAAGTGATGAGAAAAACAGGGTGTGGTGGCGTGTGCTTGTAGTCCCAGGACTTGAGAGGAGATAAGGCGACCCCTGGGTCCCCTGGCCAGCCAGTGTATCCCAAAGGATGAGGTTCAGGTCAATGAGAAGCCCTGACTCAAAGGAGGTGAACTGTTCCTAAGGAAGACAGCTGAGGCTGACCTCCAGTTTCCACAGGTATACATGAGCACATCCACCTGAAAACACACACACACACACACAGAGAGAGAGAGAGAGAGAGAGAGAGAGACAGACAGACAGACAGACAGACAGACAGACAGAGACCGAGAGTGACCGAGAGTGACCAAGACTATGAATGACATTGCTGGGCATCCCTAACGGGCCGTGGCAGTGTAGTCACAGTGTCTATAGCAAGGGGTGTGGATGAGAGCTACTGAGCTTCTGCTGTGTCTTCTGTAGCTCTGTCATGATTTGAGATTTCACTTCCAAGGTCCCCTGAGAAAAGGATTCACAGAAGGGATCTAAGAAGACAACTGCATACTTCCTTTACACCATTTAGGAACAAGAGTCTGCCAGAGTCTAGCCTGTGCTAATGCCCTCGTGGGCTGTGTCCATGACAGATATGAACAACTTAGGAGATAAGCCAAGAAGTACCTGCGTGTGCACAGACTTCCTTCTTGATCCTGGTGGCTTTGAAATGGCAAAAATGATGCCTCTTCTTGCATAAACCATAATCATATTATGTTTATATATGTAAATCTCTATAAGCATAAATTTACATGTATAAATATGAATTATTTTTGGAAAACCATAGGCAACTCCTACTTCCAAGAGTCATACGTTGATATAGTCACTAAATGGCACAACACACCGTTGTGCCCAGTTTCATCTTCCCAGCATTCCTCTTGCTAATGATGTCATTGCTGTTTGAATCTGTCTACAGGATCCTGAAGCCAAACAGGGCACATTTATAAAACCTATCCCACACCTTTGAAAACTTGGTTGCTACATTACAAACATGGAAGTTGATGTGGCATCTTTCATTCTTACCTTACAAGTAAAAAATAGGTGGAGTGGATACTTGTGAAATTTATGGCACATAGTCTTGTACTCCAGTTATATCTGCTCTTTGGCTTTGGACAGGACTATCAGGAAGGCAGTGCATTTCCACTGGAATACAGGTGAGAGAATTGCCCCTCTCCATGCTTAATGAGATCTGTTTTTGAGATTCAGAAAGCTTTTATTCTCCATTGAAAACAGTTATTTTTTATTTTTGTTGCTACTTTTTTGTTGCTGTTGCAAAAGCAGTATTTCAGGTCACAATGGGTCTGTCACACACGTTAGAAAAATTTCCATAGACTGTTAAATATTCCAGGATATGTTTTTGTAAACACATACTAAAAAAGCCATTTTGCTTAGGCCAAACAAATATTTTCCAATTTTCTGGCAGAAACAGTTTGTGGGCATCTGGGCATGCATTTATGAAATGTTTGTATTTTTTTTAAAAAATCAGAATGTTCTTTGGGTCAGGAGCTGGAAGTTTGACCATAAGTCTAAAGTTGAAAAACTTTTTTGATCCTTTGGTGGACTAGCTATGATGTAGGTAGCAGCAGGAACAGGAACACTGGGAGGTAAGGACCACTGTGAGGATGGATGGCTAGCCCTAGTGGGATAAAATCGAATTCATACCCAGAAGGGAATATCCCAAGAAGGAAAGCATGATCCTTCCCAGCATGACCTTATCTGGAAGTTTCTACTCTCTGCTCTTCACTTTCATTGGCTAGGACATCATCATGTGACCATTCCAAGCCAAGACGGAATTGAGCAAAGGAATTCTTGCTGAGGAAGATGAATTTGGGAGAGTTTGTGTGGGCAAACATAAGAGAATAATATCAGAGCCCAACTGACATGATCTCAAATTTCACTTCTAAGAATCCATAACTTGATGAAATCATAAAAAAGCAGACAACATTTACATAAATGTCTTCATTTGGGAATAATTTGGGATTAATTAAACCATTCAGTAATAGAGCACTGGTTTGATACATTTTGAATATATATATATATATATATATATATATATATATATATATGTTAAGAAATTATACAATGAATAAAGCGGTTTTGAATAATGCTTTTCATTGCATAAAATATTCATGATATTATGTTTACTGGAATAAGTCTGAGTCACATTGTGGGTGCCTTGTGTACATTACACACACACACACACACACACACACACACACACACACACACACTGAAAACATTTAAAACTTAATATAACATTATTGAAAGTAAATACATTAGTTATAATTGGCTGTGAATCATTGATCTTGGGAAGTTTTAGTTTTCATCATCATAATTTAGATTTGTTTTTAATTATGTGTGTCTGTATGTGTGTGTGTGCATGCATCTCTGTGTGTGTGTGCGTGTGTGTAATTGCACCTGCACTGTTCCTATAGAGACCAGAAGAGAGGGCGCTGGTTACCCTGGAGCTGGAGTTTCATGGTTGTAGGCCACCTACCATAGGTGTTGGGGGCTGATCTCAGATGCGTTCAAGAGCACCAAATGTCCTTAACCACTGAGCTGTCTTTCCAGCCCTTAAAAACATCTTTAATATGTGTGATTTAATTTTGAAATTTAAGAAATATGAACGTTATGCAACCCCTAAAGATTTAATCTGTGTTGCTTGTTATCTGCTTGCTATGGCATTACATTTATTCAATGAGGTGAGATAGCCCAGCTCTTACCTTCTTCAGGAAGAGGTGAGTCAGCCCAGCTCTTACCTTCTTCAGGAAGAGATGAGATAGCCCAGCTCTTACCTTCTTCAGGAAGAGGTGAGATAGCCCAACTCTTACCTTCTTTAGCCACTTTTGCTCAGCATGGTTAGGATGACTTTCCATTTTAGTAGAGCCTATACAGCCACTAGAAATCTTGGTCTTATGGAAGCCTGGCAGTCTCTTCTGAGTTAGGGCACTTTGAGCTGGTGTCTGTGTCTATGACAAAGGCAAAAAGCAAAGCTCTGGAGATATATTTTTCTATGTATAAGTGAAACTTGTGTCCTCATTTGGCCTTCATGAGTACTGTGTACACGCATTCATATCTATACATTGACACAAACACACAAGTTAAATAATTAAATATAAATCTTGAAAAAGCTTATAAACTATGACAGATACTGAGACTTCCCAAGACAGACATGTTTTTCTGTGTCTAAGTGAAAGAGATTACATACTACAGTTTGTAATGAAGAGTGCTTTTGTAAAATAACTTTTAAAGCATTGTGTTACCTTAGAAAGTTAGGGGTGCACGAATTTAAGCTATGTGAGAAGAATTGCGATGAGGCACTATGGGAAACTTTTCACAGCATTTTTCCCCCTTGTGAGCCTAAGTTGACTTTAAGAACCCGGGAGAGAGATGTGGACTTCACTTTGGAGAAGGCTGGTTACCTGTGGGTTCATTGCACACCCACTGTGTCTCAGGCTCCTCAGGTGAAAAAGATAAATAACCATGACGCACAATACACTGTACACACACTCCAAAGTCTCCAGGAAGCCAATCCAAGCAGAATAGACCCTACAGCCCGAAGCATGACTGGAGATCGAGTCATTTTGTGAATGACTGAGGTTTTCTTCCAGTAGGAAGAGAGAATGTTATCAAATCTGAATGCCCCTAATCACATAACCCCAATGTAAATTAAGGGAAAACTGACAGAGCAGTGTAGTGAATAGGCAAACACAGAGAGTGATGGCACGAACTCACTTCTCTTAGCAGTTAATAGAATGGAATGGAAGGGAAAATCGAGGGAGATTCTGAGCAGGAAGGAAAGGTTGGGGAGCCTGAGCCTGTGAGCTTGGTAGAGCTCTGCACATGACTGAAAATTGATACTCTTCTCCAACACACAGGGGACAGTTGCTAAAATCAGAGCATACTGTGAATGAATAAATGAGTTTTAATAGAGTAGGTCTTGGTCATTTTCAAGGATGTGAAACATTATGAGAATGAAATTATGACCTAAATGAGTAACAAAAAAGTGTCTAGAAATGAAGTTTTGCAGTTAAAAACCAATCAAAATAGAAATAAGAAAATTTTAACATTGAGTAGGAATAGCCTATATGAAGAATTATAGAACACCTACAGGAAGTGCTTATTAGCAGACTTATTGACCTAAACAAATATATTATAAGAGAAAAAGAGAATAAAAATTAATGTGTCATCAATTAATCTCAAGAATCTGTATCCCAATACAGAGACGTCACAAATGTTAATGAAAGAAATGCTTATTCTCCTGACTTGATCGTTATGCGCCATACACTATACCATGCCCTACAAACACATGTCAGCTAGGAGATGCTATTTTTAACAGGGTCAGGAGCCAGGTACATTAGTGTACCCCTGTAATCCCAACACATGGGAGGCGGATACAGGAGGATCAGGAGTTCAAGGTCAGCCTCAGATACATAGTAGGTTGAAAAGAGACCTAGTCTCAAAAAAAAAAAAAAAAAAACCAGTAAACCCAAACAACAACAAAGGTCAAAATAATACAGCACAGAAAATAAGATCAGAACAAACATTTTAAAGTAGGAAATGGGGCTAGAGAGAAGGCTCGATGGTTAACAGCTCTTGCTGCTCTTGTAGTGGACAGGGCCTGACTCCCCTGATTGCCATACTGCGCACTGGACAGCTCACAGCCACTTGGAATTCCAGTGCTAGGGGATTGGAAGCCTTTTGACCTCTGCGTGCTCTCTCTCTCTCTCTCTCTCTCTCTCTCTCTCTCTCTCTCTCTCTCTCACACACACACACACACACACACACACACACACACACACAGCCAGAAACAGCCACATGAAAGGGGAGACTAAAATGGGAACTGAAAGCATTTCCTGACTTCGGAGACTATGCAACCAGCCAGCCAGCAGGCCAATAATCACTTGTCTATGTTGGGACTGAGACTGCTGTCCTCACAGTAGACAGGAAGAGGTGGATGGACAACACATCCCAGAAAATTACAGTTCAGTGAAGTGTCCTGGAAGGGAGGGAGGAAGGGAAGAGAGAGAGAGAGAGAGAGAGAGAGAGAGAGAGAGAGAGAGAGAGAGAGATTTCTTCAGTAATCTAGAACTGAATATCAGGGAATAAATTTCATCCATATGACCCGCAAGACAAAAACAAGGGAAAAGGGGGTCTAACTTTAAGCTTCTCTGCTCATCTGATAAGGGAATCATGGAATCTAGACATCAAACCTGACAAGAAGAGCATGAGAAAGGGCATTTGAAGGATCTTTTTTCTCATGATTATAAATGGGAAAACCCTCAAAACTCAACTAGCAAACTAAACTGAGCAGTATGTGAAAAGAACAGTTTGTTGTGATCCAATCATTTTCTTTCAGAAATTCAAGCCTTGCTATGTCAGGAAGGGTGGCCCAGATCTAAGGTCGTCCTCAGATAACCATTTCAACAAGCCAGGCATAAACAAAACATCTAGTAAAATGTGGCGTCTGTGCCTGGCATCTTCAGAACCTTTTGTAGAGTGAATCACGGGGAGGGGACTCCTTACCCTGCTGTAAGAAGGATCTCTAGCAGATACAGATTATTAACAGCTTTCCTGTGGTGATCAAAAACAAGACATGGCTCTTTGCTAGCACCTTGCTATTCAATGTTCTTGGGGTTTTGTTTGTTTGTTTGTTTGTTTGTTTTTGTTCCAGACAATAAAGTAAATCATGACAAAGCTCTTAGAATTGCCATTGCTGGCAAGGGATGGGTTAATTAAAGAGTTGCCCAGGAAGATAATATAGTCACAGAATAAACAATATTTCTGTATGCCAGTAACGATTATTACGTTTCTAGTAATGGGAGATATGGAGTATAATCTTTTTCCTTCTTAAGGGTTAGTTTTATTGTGGGCACACAAAGTTCAGAAAAGGGCATCAGATCCATTGACCTGGAGTTCCAGCCCTTTGCTGTTCAGGTTGTTAAATGGGTCTGGGATCTGAAGAGCACATAGCAAGTGTTCTTAAACACTGAGCCATCTCTCTAGCCCAGTAGTGTAATGGTTTTCAAAGCCATAGTAAATGATGAGCTAGAGCACATTTATACATGGAAAGAGCCAGTCATGTAGAAATATTTTATGATAAGCTAAGATTCCAAAGCTTTGAAAGACACAGTAACTGTGAAAACTGAATGTATCTATTTTTAAAAACTGAATTTGGCTTCAGCCTCTTACCATACAGAAAGACTCGGTGTTATTACCTGAGTTCTTGATCCCAGAAACCTGAGAAACCGAGTTAGGAGAACCTCTTGAGCCAAGATCTGGGGGCAGCCTGGGCAACTTAGTGATACTTTATCACTTCCAAAAAAAAAAAAAAAGACAATTTTAGTTGTTCAAAACCTAACTGTAAGAGGCAAAACAATAAGTCTTCTATTCATTACTGTAAGAGATAACCTGGGGCAGATTCTGGGGCAGAGAATTTCCTGAAGCCAAAGAAGCAGCACAATGATTTGTTTGTCAGAATCAGAGAAGAGGGCAAGGGGTGTCAGGCTTAACTTATAAAACACCTCCAGGTTAAAAACCATGAATCAGATATCCACAGTTCACACCATCCAGCACACAAACACCTCCAGGTTAAAAAACCATGACTCAGATATCCACAGTTCACACCATACAGCACACAAACACCTCCAGGTTAAAAAACCATGACTCAGATATCCACAGTTCACACCATCCAGCACACAAACACCTCCAGGTTAAAAACCATGACTCAGATATCCACAGTTCACACCATCCAGCACACAAACACCTCCAGGTTAAAAAACCATGACTCAGATATCCACAGTTCACACCATCCAGCACACAAACCCCTCCAGGTTAAAAACCATGACTCAGATATCCACAATTCACACCATCCAGCACACAAACCCCTCCAGGTTAAAAACCATGAATCAGATATCCACAGTTCACACCATCCAGCACACAAACCCCTCCAGGTTAAAAACCATGACTCAGATATCCACAGTTCACACCATCCAGCACACAAACCCCTCCAGGTTAAAAACCATGAATCAGATATCCACAGTTCACACCATCCAGCACACAAACACCTCCAGGTTAAAAACCATGAATCAGATATCCACAGTTCACACCATCCAGCACACAAACACCTCCAGATTAAAAAAACCATGACTCAGATATCCACAGTTCACACCATCCAGCACACAAACACCTCCAGGTTAAAAAACCATGACTCAGATATCCACAGTTCACACCATTCAGCATGCAGAAGGCAAAGAAAGAAATCCAATGGCCAATTAACCTAAATTCTCAACTTATAAAAAAGTGCTTTGGGACAAGGAGATGGTTCCACTGATAAAACACCTTGCAAGGCAAGTGTTACGTCTGGAGTTCTGATCCCCAGAAACCATATAAAAGCTGGGTGGTGTGGTGTTTACCTCTTGTGGGAACTCATTCTGTGAATAACATTGGAATACCAGCCTTAGGGCTTAGGGCATGGCTTCTTTCTGTGGATATAACTACTTAAGAGGAGAGAGCAAGAGGTCTTCCACTCTCTTGTATGTTGAAGACCTTGTCAGGCTGTGTGAAGTGGTGTGTGGTCAGTCCCCAGCTCCTTTGGACAAAACAAAAGGACTCTTCAACTAGATACATCTTGTCCTGTATCCATGAGTCTGTTTACCCATAGTATAGTGTCCCTTTAACACACACACACACACACACACACACACACACACACATAAAGATACATATATATATATATATATATATATATATATATATCTTTGTGTGTCATACCACAAGTTGAGCCTCACCTTGTGCCTTATGTAAATGTAGAATTCTCTCCTGCCCACCAGTTCCTAAGTAACACTCAGAGGCTTAATATTAATTATTATTGTTTGGCCAGTGGCTCAGGCATATTACTGACTAGCTCTCACAATTAAATTAACCCATTTATCACCATGTGATGTCGGCTTACTGGTAATGTTCTGGCATCTTATCCTTGGGCAGCTACATGGCATCACCCTGACTCCACCTTCTTTCTCTTCATATCTTTGTTTGCTTTGCCCTCCTAGCTATATTCTGCCCTGCCATAGGCCAAAACAGTTTTATTCATCAACCAATAAAAACAACACATAATCACAATCTATAGGAGGACATCCCACATCAGCCACCTATAATCTCAGCACTTCATAGGCAGGGATGGGGTCCCCAGGGAAGCTCTAAGTTCAGAGAATGACCCGCCATCAGCAAATTACAAGTCAGAAGTCATTAAGGAAGAAGATATCTGATACCTGCCTGTGGCGTCCATACACTTGTGTACAAATGTGTACTCCTATTGACTCACATACATGCAAGCTTACACATGCTAGCACATATATACTCATGAATGTACAACTCTCTCTCTCTCTCTCTCTCTCTCTCTCTCTCTCTCTCGGGGGGGGCGAGGGATTCAAAATTGTTTAATTGTACTAGTGATCAAGGAAAATAGAAACAAAACCCTTAAAACTCTTAGCTGCCACTCCCCTGCTTCAGAATGTGGCTCATCACATTGTCCCACAGTTGTGGGCATTGGCCAGGAGGCAGGACTCAGCTCCTGCTCAACATTAGAATAAATTTCAGACAGAAATCCATGCATGTGTATCCGGAGACACACCTAAGAAGGTATTCAGGAAGATGGTTCAGTGGAGTTCTTGCTGTTCTTCTAGAAGACCTGAGACCTGTTCCCTGGACCCACATCAGGAGGCTCACAACCACCTGTAATTCCAGTTTCCAGGGCCTCGGATGCCGTCTCCTGGTTTCCTAGGGTACCTGGCTCTCTCTCTCACACACACACACACACACACACACACACACACACACACACACACACACACCACCACCACCACCAACAACAACAACAACAACAACAACAATATTCCAGAACAGGAATGTGTACTGGAGAAATGATTGTAGTTGCTAAATAATTGTTAACACATGTTGTAACATGAAAATTAAAACCCGGAGACAGATATTGGGGTTCAAAATTCAAGCTGGAGATCAGAAAAGCAAAGCAGCTGGCCACTGGCTCTCACCTCTAGCTCAGGCTGAAAGTGCTATCCTGTCCTCAGTGTGGCGTGAGAGTAAATCATCACATGAGGTCCTTTGCTTTTCTTTTTATACCTCTCAAATCCTGGGACTTAAGGCATGTGATCCCAAGTGCTGAGATCACCTCTGTGTGAGCTGTTTCTCTCTAGGACTGGATCAATTTCATGTAGCTCAATGTGGCCTTGTACTAACAGAGATCCATCTGCCTGTCTCCCGAGTTCTGGGATTAAAGGTGTGTGCTACCACTGCCTGACTCTATGGTTAGTTACTATGGCTGCTGAGATTACAGGTGTGTATCACTATTGGCTGACCTCTATGGCTTCTGGATAGCTTTGCTTTCTGTACCTTCAGGCAAGCTTTAATAAATCATAAATAATATATTACCATACTTGCCACCAACTAGATGGACAATCACAAATGTTATTGAACAAAATCTGAAGGGGGGAAAGAAGGAATATTAGTTTAACTAATATTATCTGGGGGAAATGCAAGATACATGAGAGTACCCACAAGATGATCCTGGAGCAACTGAATTATACTGTTCAAGGCAACACTGGAGACCATGAAATTGTAAAGAAAAGCAAGGGGAAACTACTGTGAAATCCGAGAGTGTTCTAGTGGTCTTCAAGAGCGATGTCTGTGGTTGAGGTGTGTGTGTGTGAATGGTGGGGGAGGGGGATTCTGGCTCTGGTGTTTCTCACTAAGGATGGGGCTGGTATGGTTAGGTTTAAGATCATTGTTAAACTATCACAGTTTAGTTGCTGAATAAACAAACATTAAAGTTACTAAGTAAATGGTTTTGAACTTTATTTCTCTAGTGGTCCAGTATATTTTACGTGGGGCATATATGATGCAAGCATTGAAAATTAAGCTAATATTCATTTTAAAATTAGGTTAAGATACTTGTAAAATTTAACACACTGAAATTGAGGCGTAATAAAAGAAGCATTCTTTCTAGTAGTCTTCTTTTTCAAAGGAATGTGGTAGAAGCTGTTAGGTACTACCACAAGACTGCCTAGAAGTTAAATAATTTGAGAAGTAGAACATGACGGATATTTCATTTACTTGCGTTTAAAATAATTCATGTTAAAACACCCTTTTCAACAAATTAAACACAATCTGAAAAAGTCTATGTTGAACTGAACTGTGTGGACACACGCTACTACAAACAACAGAAAAAATCCATTTTCCCACAGGCATTTTAAACTCAGCATTTTATGGAGGGCATCGAAGAAGGTGGCCGGCCACACCACTGGCTATTTTTGTTTTCTTATCTCCTCTTGAGTTCAAATTCTTTCAACAGTCATGACATTTACAGTTATTTGCTTTAACCTTGTAGCCAGTTAATGATTTGTGTTTCTTTGTGGTTCCGTGTGCCTCTGACCCTCTTTGTCGTTTGCCTATGAATCAGCTACCCCTTTGTTTTATCTACACACCCCTCCAGCTACCCTGAAGTACAGAGAGTAAAATGCTTCATGGCTTGTAAAAGGAAAATAGTCCCAATATACTGTAGATTGTCAAGTGGATTCTTGATAATTAAAGATCATCCCGCTCATACAGTTTTTAAGGCATTTTATCCCTGCAGGGTTCAGTGGCCTTGGAGAATGAGCTACTTTGTTGACAAATCCACCTTCTAAATTGTGCAACCGTACCTGGGAACTCTGAGCAGTAACAGTTTTACTTTTTAACGTGGGTGGTGCTTAACAAAACAACTCACCAAAACAAAACACTGAATGTGATTGATGCTAATTAAAAAAGGTCTTCCACCTGTAGAGTGAAATGTGCATTACTCTGAAAAAAATTAATAATTATCAGGATTGAAAGACCACGGACATATCCAGTGACCTTCTGAAGTCAAAACCTCAGTTATTATCTGAAAATTATGAATAAAGCACACTCCCCGTTCAGTTGTCCAGGCTCCTTGCCTTGCTTCACTGTTCCTTCTAGAATTCCCTGGAAATATGCAGTCTGGAAAGTCCATCCTAGGCATCTGGGCTTTTTTGCCTCTAAATTAGTAACTTGGTGACATTTTCTGCATGGCATAAAGTTTGATTATTTTTATTTCTATTATGCTTTCTTTCAGAATCTTTATTAAGATTTGTTTTTATTTTGTGTGTATGTGTGTTGTTGGTGTATATGTTATGTACACTGCATATGTGCAGTTACCTAGAAGGTCAGAAGAGGGCGTCATATCCTCTGGAACTGGAATTCCATATGGGAAGTCCATTGTTAGATACCGTGTGAGACCTGAGAACTGAGCCTGGGCCCTCTGGAAGGGCAAGCAGCCAGTGCTCTTAACAGCCGCGTCATCACTCCAGCCCCCTTTGAGAATATTTTGTAAATTGTCATAGATCATCTTTTTCTCTTGAAGGAAATTCCTTTTTGATATACCTCCTCGTAGTCTTACTAAATCAACTAAACATCTTCAATAAAAAACACTATACAGAGAATGCTAAATCTAACAGGCTCTGTCCTTTTTGATGTCTTTCTCAGTACAAAATTACATACGTGTCTGATGATACCAGAGGGTCTCCATGCTTTACAGAAACATGCAATTCATCCAAGATTATTAGCCCTCTTTTCTGAGTGTTTTAAGTATGGCACATATAATTCACTGGGGAAGCTTGACTAGCGTCTTTGAATTCCCAAACCCAGAAGAATCTGCAGCAACAACACTGGCAGAAAATGATGGCCTGTACTCAGCTGCTTCCCATCTCTTTATTGACTGAAAAAAAAAAATGCTGACTTAGAGTCACTCAGAAGCAATAGCGAGTTAGTTTAATACTTTAAAAAAGCCAAAAGACAAAATGAGTTTTTGTAATTTAATAACAGCTGCTTAAGAACCTCTCTTTGCCAGCAATTATTTGTAATTAAGAGCTTCTTCCCACCAAAGGAAAATGATACACGAAGCACTGACCGGAAGTCCTTTGTAGGCTCACGGGCATGGGTTACTGCTGAGTTGCCTATCTTTGTTTTGGAGGGGGGGACAGTAAGAACAGAGATGCTACCCTAACAGTATAACGGAAGGAAACTAGGAGTTGACCCGCCTCCACAGAACTTCCTGCTGTGTTAATGTATGGAAATCCCAGGTCCATGTCTCTCAGTGGAAGACACCGTGCCCTGGCACTCTGCATAAATGAGGTGGCACTTTGCATAATGAAGTTGAAGCCCTGGGATTCATTAGTCATATGATAAATACTTCCCAAATTTTAAGCTTTATAAGCCAGAATAATATTTTACTTTCTTTTATTTGTGTGTGCATGTGTGCATGACCAATCTGAAGCTTGCTTTTTCTGTTAGCTAGGCTGGCTGGAGAGTGAGGCCCCTGGGATCCAGCCCGTCCCCCAAGCACTTGGTTAGAGACATGTGACATGTGTGTTGCTGACATTTGTGTAGGAGCTAGGGTGTCAAACTCATGTTCTCACCTCTGTGCAGCAAACACTTTACTCAAGGAGCCATCCCTAGCCCCTAAAATGGTCTTTTTTTATATATATAAAATTCTCCAGCTAACAATGATTTTATCTGTTAGAATGAGTCACACTGATTTTGAACCAATAGAAAAGTGGAGAGAAGTGTAAGTCTTCAATTCATAAAAGGGAGAAATCAGATTGGAATTAGCCAGATGATGTTTGGATTTTAGAAGTAATCGAGCAATGCAGATTAAACATGAAGTCATAGTTCATTGAGCAAATTGGCAGGAGCTGGAAACGGCACTGCAGATGGCTGAAGAGACTGCCTTACTTCTTGTTGTTCATGGTGTGAACTTTGCCCCACACCAGAGTATGTCTGTATGTGCACCATGTATGTACAGTACCCAGGGTGGCCAGAAGAGGGCACTGGATCCCTTAGAGCAGGAGTTACAAAAGGTCCTGGGAACTTAACCCAAGTTCTCTTGTAGGAGCAGCAAGACCTCTTAACTGTTATGCCATTGTATTATATATTGATTCTCCAACCCTATATATTTTCAAATGAATCCAATCATGAGAAAGAACTTAACACAATATTACTAGAATGAACATTTGCTTATATTCATATTTCTAGCACATGAATGTCATTTAAAAGTGCTGCTGTGTGTTGGGGGGTCGAGAATCAGCAGGTAAAATACTTGCTATGCAAGAAAGAGGACTTAAATTTGGATGCCCAGCACCTACATCAACTGGGAATGTTGACAAGCACTGCAATCCAAGCATGGGGAGTAGAGGAAATTAGGACCCCAGAGCTCAGTGGCCACACACTCTATTTGATTCAGTGAGTTCCAAGTTCAGTGAGAGACCATTTGAGAGAATAAGGTGGAGAGTGACTGAGGAAGACACCAAACATGGACCTTCACAGGCTCTCACATTGGCAGCTGCCATGTACACATATGTGCCCCCACAAGGCACAAGAGTGGCTCGTCTGCACTGCAAGAAAATACCGAAAATAGACCTGAGGGATTTGGGGATTGTAGCAGTACACACCACACACACACACACACACACACACACAGAGAGAGAGAGAGAGAGAGAGAGAGAGAGAGAGAGAGAGAGAGAGGCATGTGTGTAGCTGTGTGAATTTGGGTCCATTGTGTACATGAAGGTGCCCTGTGAGTTTATAAGGGGGTGCTTGTGTTTACGTGTGTGTGGAAACTGAACCCAGATCCTCTGCAAGAGAAGTAAACTCTTAGCCCCCGAGCCTTCTCTCCAGCACTTACGTCGCTTTAAAATTCTTCCTTGTGCATATTATACCTACTTACCTTTAATGAACGTGTACTTTTCACTTTAAGAAAACTGCAATTCTTTTTAAAGCTTCAGGCATCAATGTAGTGGTTTTTGCATAGTGTTTTATTAGTAGCGGTTTTTAATTCCTGCATAGATTGTGATGCAACCTCATCTAGAGTCTTTGTTCTGATTTGTTAGGAAAATTTCTAAATGGACTAGAGCTGTCTGGTAATTTGGGTGGACTTGAAGAGGTCTGCTTGGGAAGATCACTGGCTCCAATGACTCCTAGTGTACCCTGGCATCGGACAGCAGCAATTCAGAGACACAGGACTCCATGAAGTGTGCTGTAGCACTGATTTGCATCTTAGATTTCTGTGGTCATTGATTGCATTTAAGTTTGCCTTGGTCACACTTAAGCTGTGAAAAATATTGAGTTTAAAGATGTCCTACAACTTGAAACAGGAATTCTGTAATGTGGAACACAGATTTCCGCACTCGTTATGATGGTCGCCCTGTAATAACCACTACTTTAAATTCCTGGACGCCCTTATAGCATTTCTATAGACACCTTTTCTTGTTCCTTAATGAAAGCAGCTATCTCCTTGTTGGGAGCTTTTGTGTTCCTGCATTTGCAGACAACAGGGGAGGACTACACTTGCCTGTGGGAGTAAGGACAGGTATTTAGAACATAGTTAGGGTTTATGCTGGTTTAGCAAAGTGGTGATTGTAGTCCTCCATGATTCATGACTTCACTAGCTCTGGGTAGTTTGTTAGGTTTCAGGTACGAGAGTTGATTTCCCTCATGTATGTGTATATGTATATAACAGCAACTAGTGAAGAGTCCATGAATTTGAAAGAGAACAAGGGGGTATGTGTGGGGGTTTGGGAGGGAGGAAATAGTGTAATTGTATTATAAGCCCAGAAAATTAAAGCAATAATTAAATATATATGTGATGTATGCAGAGTTAAATAAAAAAAAAACCTTCTATCTTTAATCTCCCTTTTTATTCCATCACTTTCATAACCAAATACCTCAACAATAAGTGTCGATGGCGGTGAAAGGACCAAGGAGACGTACTGATTCATTAGAATGAAGTGTATTGATTTTAAAAGTATGCTTGATATGTCCGTCAATGAGACCCACAATTTGGATTTATAGAAATTCCTTTTTGACACGAGTTCTGTTCCTGCCACTGTTGCACAGTTGGGATGGACAGCTCCAATCAGGGAGTTGTTGCTGGACTTTCTTGTCCCACCAGGTCCTACCACTTCAGCCCCAAACGAACACACGGAGATGCTATATTAATTATAAAACAATTGGCTGATGGCTAGGGCTTCTTACCAGCTTGCTCTCTCTTAATTATTAACCCATTTTTATTACTCTAAGTATTTCCACGTGGTTTTGGCTTACCAGAGAATGCCCAGACCTGTTACTCCTTTGGCCTCCACATGGTGTTTCTTTGAGGTCTCTCTGTGCCTACCTTCCCCAGAATTTTCCTTGTCTCCTAGTCCTGACTATCTTCCTGCATCCATTGGCCAAATTCATCATCCAATAAGAGAAACATATATCCAGAGGGACATCCCCATCAGGGAGTTTTGATGAAGAGTGATGAGTAGATGTCTTATCTGTTGCTTTTGCCTAGTCCCCAGTACCTGACAGAAAAACTCAAGGCAGGAAGGTTTGATTGTGACTTACACGTCAGAGTGTTTGGGCCCTGGTCACCGGTCTTCATGTTTCTGGGCCTGAGCTAATACAGAGCATTAGGGGCAAGAAACAGAATGAATAAGGGACCTGGAACTAGGTAGACTTCTCTAATCATGACCCATGAGACCTGCTTTTTCCACACTGGTCCTAGCTCCCAGAATTTCCATAACCTTCCAAGATATACCCCAGCCTGGGACCACATTGCATAGCCAAACCATAGCAGATAATTTGTTTTTATTTTTATACTGCTGCTAGTACTGACATTAAAATTGCTAGATAAATACTTTACATTTAAAATGGGAATAAATTCTCAATGTCAGAAATTCATTCTAAAAAGTTGACTCTCTTGCACACATATATATACATATACACACATATTTATACATATATATGTGTAGGCACACACACACATATAAAACATAATTATTTGGGGAAGGAAGAAGACTCATAGGAGCAGTCTAACTCAGCAGTGGTTCAGCCTTTGACTAGACCCTTACAAAGCACATGCTCTGGTGAGATGGCTCAGTGGATGAAGGCATTTATTTGCCTGATAACCTGAGCTCTATCCTGAAAGCCACATAGTGGAAGGAGAGAACTGACTCCTGCAAGTTGTCTTCTGGCTCCCACATGTGAGCCATGTTTTTAACACACATGCATACAAAAAAGCAATAAAATGCAAAAGGAAAGAAGCCAATACAGATAAAACATCTGATCAACACTGTGGAACACAGAAGAGCAGCATAAAGTAAACTTGAGAGCTGGTTAAACTCAAAGCAAACCTTAACCTTTTAAAAACCATTTTAGGGGCTAGAAAGATGGCTCAGGGGGTAAAAACTTTTGCTGCTCTTTTGGAAGACCTTAGTTTGCTTCCCAGCACCCACACTGGGTGGCTTATAACTGCCTATGAAACCAGCTCAGGGTATCATCTAATGCCCTCTTCTGGCCTCTGCAGGTACCTGCACATATATGCCCCACCCCGAAAAAAATAAATAATAAGTTTTATATAAGCACAACCCACTTTGTTTTCTTTATTCCCTTGGTCTCCCTTTGTTTTATGAATACTGTTATTTAAAAGACAGAAGCACTCATCTTCTCAGAGTGCCTATGTTACATTAAAAAACAGGCCTCCAGACTGGTTGTCAAGCAGAAGTAATCCATCTATTTCTGGTGTAAAAAGTTTTCAGAATAACATCATTTGCCCAGAAGCTGTTTCCAACCTACTAACTCCTGGAATTAGGATCTAAAAGTCCGAGAAGATTGGCGGCTATATAGCCGCTGGAAAGTACTGCTGAGCAAGAATGTGGGCAGAAGTGAAATCCCGCGTGTGTGTGTGTGTGTGTGTGTGTGTGTGTGTGTGTGTGTGTGTGTGTGTGTGTGTGTGTCACATGGTGTAGGTATCCTCAGAGACCCAAAGAGCATCAGGGGTCCTGGAGTGAGTCACAGGCTCTTGGGAGCCGTCTGGCGTGGATGCTAGGAACTAAACATGGGTCCTCTGGAAGAGCAGCCAGTGCTCTTGACCATGGAGCCATCTCTTCAGCTCCTGTTTCGTCATTTCTTTGAGGCAGTTTGTGTTTCAAATGTAGCCCTGCAAATGTAGAGAGGCTGTGCATGGAAATGTCCACTTTGCAAGCTGGTCTTAATTAAAAATGCACCAAATGATACCAACACGGTGCCCAAAATGTTCTTTAGTAAGTTGGTACAAGTTTTAAATGTCAACTTGCCATAACCTAGAAAGGCCTGGGAAGAGAGTCTCAACTGCGTCATTGTCTTAATCAGGTTGCTCTGGGGGCATGCTTGTCAGGGATGGTCTTGAGACTGTAAATTTATATAGGAAGACCCATTGTGGGTGGACCATTCCCTAGGCAGGGGTCTTGAACTCTCTATGGGACAAAAGAAAGCTATATGACAGCAAGAAGGCAGCATCGGTGTATCTGTGCCTGTTTGGTCTTGACTATATATGTATGTGGTGCTTTGACTTCCCTGAAGTGTTGGTCTATAACTGAGAATTGGAAAATGAATAAAACCCCTTTCTCCCCCTGCACTGTCTTTTGGGACAGCAATGCACACAAATCTAGAATGTAGGTTTTTAGTCTGTTTTCTTCACTTTAACTGTCTGCTTGGACACTCCCTCAGCATGGTGCCCAATGGTACAGAAACAAAGGTCTACATTGGTTCACCTTCTTTGCAATACTTTATGAGCTATGTCAGGTGAGTGTTCCCTTGCAGTGTGTGGATGGTGGCCCTTGTGGTGTGTGTACAGCAGCCCTGTTTCAGGTGTGCCTAGATCTGAGTACCTGCTCCAGTGTTTGAGCCAAAACTGTGTTAAGGATCCAGTGAGAAAAACAGGAAGCAGAGAAATCCCTGTGGGTCAGAGTTGCACTGTGAATGTACCCGGTTTAATGCTGAACACACAGCTGTAGGAATTTTCTCCCAGGGTGGAGGGAATGGGGCAACATGCCACACACACCCCCACACACAGGGTCCCTGTGACAGAATAAGTTAGATACTACCAAACTAGTTCACTCTAGGTAACCAGGGAGCTCATTGGGCTTACTTACAGAGCATGGATAAGGGCTTATGGGTAGGAGTGTGGATGACCTTAAAGCAGTGATACTGGAAGTTCTGCATCCAACACGGATGATGTCCACCCCCACCCCCGCTCCGCCCCGCCCCGCCCCACCCCCACCCCGCCCCCCCGCCCCGCCCCGCCCCCGCCCCGCCACTGTGGCTGTGTAGATGGAGGCCTGCTCCTTCCTTCAATACTCCCAGACTATCTGCGCTAGCCTCTCCATGACACCCAAGGCCATGTGAAATTAGGGTTGAATTGCATGCAATTGTCTAGGACAGATGGCTGGATATTCAGGTGAGGGTCCTGTGACATCCCCACTCCTTCCTGCTTAGGGACTGTCAATAGTCAATAAGCTCAGCTGTAATGATCTTTGAGGGCATGTCATCTGCTGGATCAGGGGATGACCCTGTAAATAGGCACAATAACCAAAACGTGATTACCTAAAAGTTAAAGTGTCCCGTGCTGTCCCTATAGGGAGGTTGTCAAAGTCGTCCCCGTGAAAGGCAGAGACTCAAGGTGGAGAGCTCGCTGCTGAAGCCTTCAAATGCCGAGGTTTCTGCCTCTCGGGCATTTGGTTCAGTGTTTGGTTGTTGTGTATTGAATGCCTCTCTTTTGGAGACTGTCATCTCTGCTTCCTGACCTCAGGGTGTCTAGAAGGAATCCAGCTGTGGAAAATAGTACTTGAGAACCATGGTCTCAGGTTGTGCAGTTCCTTTGTGATGTTCTGGGATGTCACAGTATCAACGGTCCGCTTGGCACACTCCTAACGTCACCTGGATGGATGCTCAGCTGAAGAACTGCCTGGATCGGATTGGCTTCTGGTGTGTCTGTGAGGCCTTTGTTGCCGATTAATATAGGAGAGCCCATGACTCTGTCGGTGATGCCATCCCTGGTCAGGTGGGGGTAGGCTGGTTATAAAAGCCAGCAGAGCAAACCAGGGTGCAGCATTTCTCCATGGTGTCTGCTTCAAGATCCTGCCTTGAGTTCCTACCATGGATCCCCTTAATGATAGACTATAAAGTTTGAGAAGAAATAACCCCTTTCCTCCTCAAGTTGTTTTTTGTGGCTGTATTATTATCACAGCAACAGAAAGCACCCTAGCTTTGGCATCTCCTGCTCTATGCAGATGGAAAATGGTTTGCCATGAATACCTTTCTATGACCCAAGTAAGGAGGACCTTAGCCCTACACTTTAGTGTGGTGTCATTTTTTTTTTTTTCTTGGATGAAGGCTGTTTCGAAAGACTTACAAAATGCCTACAATGAGTAGTGTGGCTTGCTGCAGAAGTGTGGCTTGGAGGTCCACAGTCATGGTCTAGAGGGCTACTTAGAAAAAGATGGCTTCTCTCACAAGTTATTCTGCCCTGAGTGGTTAGTCCACAACTGATCATGGCTGTGGATCACATGCCTAAAGGATATATATCCATTTGGTTCTTCTCTTCCTGACACACTTAGTATCAAAAGGAAAGTTCTATAGCCAAAGACGCAAGCACTGGTGTTTTGTGCTGATTTGGGGTTTTTGATTTTCATTTTTTTTTTATTTTTGTTTTTTCTGGGGGTCAGCTCGACACAAGCTAAGCTCGCCTTGGAAGAGGGACCCTCAAGTGAGAAAATGTATCCATAATATTGGCCTGTAGACAAATCTGTTGGACACTTTCTTGGTTAGTGGTTGACGACGGAGAGATAGCAGGCTGCGCAAGCCATAAAGAACGAGATAGCAGGCTGCACTCTTCCTCGGTCTCTGCTTCAGCTCCCGCCCTGACTTTTCTTCATGATGGAGTGTGGTTTGGACATGTAAGCTGAAATAAACTCCATCTTCTCCAAGTTGCGTTTGGTCACAATGATTGTCACAGCAATAGAAAACAAACTAGGGTGGCATTTTGCCTCAGGTCCTCACAGACGTTTGCATTTTCAGTTGATGTTTCATGGTCTGTCTGTCTTTCTTTCTTTTTTCTCCTTTCTTTTTTTGGTTTTTCAAGACAGAGTTTCTTACGTAGCTTTGGAGCCTATCCTGGCACTCGCTCTGGAGACCAGGCTGGCCTCCAACTCACAGAGATCCACCTGCCTCTGCCTCCCGAGTGCTGGGACCTGGCTCATGGTATGTTTCATGTGTCATCATGGAAGGTGCTTCATTGGTGGGCATCTTGGGAAGGGGAAACTGTGGAACAGAAGTGGAAATCTGAAAACACACAGACCAGCCAGGGATTTGGGTTGGACTGTGCGTGTTGCTGGCGACAGGACTGTGTTAATGGATACAGACTCTGAAAATACTGGGGAGTTCAGTTAGACTGAGACATGTGAACTTAAGAGAGCGTTGTTGGGTGAGTCCTTAAATCTCACATCTTTAAACTCATCCCAGGGAGCTTTCCTATGAGTTCTTGTGGATTCATTTACTTTATTCTGTGTGTGTGGATATGCTTCTTGCATGGATGCATGTGCACCTTGAGTATGTCTGATGCCCATGGAAGTCAGAAAAGAGGGCCTGGTGCCCTAGAGCTGGATTCATGGATAGCTGTGAGCCACTGTGTGCTTCCTGGTACCTGAACTCAGGTCCTTGAGAGAGGACCAACGGACTCTGACCTCTCAGCTCTCTCTGTGCCCTCAGCCTTCACATCAACTTGTCTCAACTGATGAGTGGCAAGATGCCACTCCTTTTCCTCATCCCCAAGGGGCGGGTGTCAGTGCCACGCTTATGCTGTGACTTTTGCAGAAGCAGGGGATTTCTTACGTGTGTCAGTTCTGTGGATTTGGTGTAGAAGTAAGGAGGCAGATTTGGAATCTGAGTACTAAACATAAAGTGTTATATAAACTTGTCGCTAGAAACTGTGCATGGCTTTGATAAGAGTGCATGTGGGTTGCGCAGGTAAGTGCAGTGCACAGAGACTCATTGGAGTGCACCTTCACTGGGACACTTCACAGCTCAGGGGCTTGAAAATTTGTCAGGCTATGTCCATCAGGTAGCCCTTCCGATAGAAATTTTAGTCGTATAGACAGAATCATGGGCCCAAAGTGAGCACAGGTTATGAAAACAGAGTCTCAAATGTGTTCTAGTTTAGGTTAGCCAAGGCTGTCTCTAAAGTTCAGTATTTCCTATTATTTGCTGTTGTGCACCATAAAGCGCTCAGCAACAAGGTATACATAAAAATATTGAACACTCATGAGCAATTCATAATCACTTCATGTGTGGTAACTCGTTCAGCTCTCAAAGAAAACCAAGATGCATTATCTTCACTACTTTTACAGTTAGACAGTAGAAGCATGGGACAATTAAATTGCTTTACCCCAAGTTCATATACAGAGAATTCAGTGATACATGATTTTTATTTAAACCGATTTTTCCTAGTGTGTACATCTTAATAGTGTACTGTTTAACCAACCTCGATTTTAAGGAAATTATTATCTATGTATAATTTTCCCCAAAGTCTAAAAAATGCTATTTCTTATCACTGTTTTAGATTTATTGTTTTATTTCTCTTTCTTTTGTTCTCTGTCTCTGTCTCTTCCTGGTGTTGGTATTTTTGGGTTTGGTCTGGTTTGAACTCTTGTGACAGGGTTTTTATAGTTGGTGCAGGCTAGCCTGGATCTCACCATGTTCCTGCCTCAGCCTCCCCAGCTGAGAGAGTTACTGTTAGAATTACAGCTCTTCAGAGTGAGGTGTGAACTGAGAAACACATGTGCCAACTCCTCATTCCATGCAGACTTCATGGCGTTAGGACAAATGATTTCTCCTTTTTATTATTTATTTATTCATTAAATAAATGGGGAGGGGGGTAAAATCACCACCTCAGGAATTCTCCCATTCTGTTCTGAAGCAGCTTACTAGAAGTATTTAATACCCTAAAATCATCTCCCTTACAATCTTCTCTAGTGTTTAGACCCTCAAGCCATAGATAGACACATGCTGGTAGGCTATATTTACATAGCACTGATCAGCACAGCTCTTATTTACTGATCACACACCTGAGCAATTTGATTTGTGTTCCCATGAATTTATTTTCCATTCAACAGTCCTGGGGTGGTAGGTACTGGATTACCACCAAGTCAATGGATGGACTGAAGGCTTCATAGTGGGTGCATGCAATCAGGTTTGCAGTCCTGTTTGCAGAACATCAACCGTTTCTGAATTGATTGCCTTGGTTTCGTTGGGTTCTTCTAGTCCACCTTCTTGTATCAGCAATGCTTTTTTCTCTGACACAGCTTTACTCTTGCCTCCTCCTCACCCCCCATACACCATCCCTACCCATTCCTAATCCCAGCATTAAGTGAGCAGCAGTGAGGTTGGAGTGCTTAGCCTATCTTTCCCATAACTCTTCCTTATTTCTATGCCTTTGTTTTGGGACCAGTAATTCTATTCAAACATTTCATTTTTTACCCTCAACCCCTTCTTTTAAAGTCAAAATTTGAAGACACTCTCTTTATGAATAACCATTATCTCCTTGAAGACTTCTTTTCTATAGAATTATCGACTCCATATGCAGGTTGGCCCTGGGCTGTTTTCAGGCTGCCTCAGCCTCCCTCTCACCTTATGGCAGGAATCATCAGTTTTGTAGATTGGCACCCAACCTAGATGTTTTCTATAGTGGTCTGTCATTAATTAGCAAGATGACTAGGACTGTATTCATTGTTGGAAATGAATATTTAGAAGTTTATAAGTCAAATTTTTCTTCCCTGTAACTGCATGTCATCGACTTAGCTGTTTTATTTAATCCATTTCATTGATTGTGTCCCACTTAGCACTCTGTAGCATGTTAATGGTGCGATTCTCAAAATCCTGTCTCTACTAACTCTGAAAACTCCTTTTAGTTAAGAATCTGACGACTTAGCCAGGCAGTGATGGTGCACACCTTTAATCCCAGCACTCGGGAGGCAGAGGCAGTCACATTTCCTAGTTCAAGGCCAGCCCTGACTACAGAGTGAGTTCCAGTTCAGGCTGGGCTACATGGAGAACCCCTGTCATAAACAAACAAACAAACAAACAAAAGAAACATGACTTAAACTCTTCTTTCCCTCTGTGCCTTGTACACTTAGTACAGAATAGACATGTGGCAGGCCTTTAAAAACAACACACTGAAGTGTGACACAGATACTGTATGAATAGATATGGATGTGTTTCCTCTTCCTCAGCATACATACATAATAATAACACATACATACATACATACATACATAATAATAACACATACATACATAACACATACATACATAATACATACATACATAACACATACATACATACTAATACACACATACATACGCACATAATACATA